>NW_025954394.1:0-41391 GCF_022376455.1 Epithele typhae | reverse complement strand
CTCCGCAACCGCGTACAGACCTGGACCCTGGGATCATCGACGCGATCCTGGGCAAATCGGACGCGGTGCTCATGAAGGAGGCACTCGGGAAGGCGGTGGACGAGAAGCTGGACGAGGACGAGAGGGTGCAGGCGTTGGACGACTTCGAGATGCTCGTCGAGCAGATCGACAACGCGAATAGTGAGTGCCGCCAACTATTTCCTGCGTCTCGCGCGCGTCGCTGAGCGCATGCGTCAGACCTCGAAAAGCTCAAGATGTGGGAGCCCTTGCATGCACTTCTCACCAACCCCACATCGTCTGAAGAGATTCAGCGGCATGTGCTCTGGGTCCTCGGCACTGCCGTCCAAAACAACCCGTCCGCCCAAGACTCTGTGCGTGTCTGTCCGCAATGTTCTCGTTGCTCTGTACTCACTTTGCGTCCAGTACCTCGCTCTCTCTCCACTGCGCACCCTCCTCACCTTCCCCACTCCCGAGACCGCGCGCTCTGCAAAGACACGCTCCCGGGCGGTCTACACCCTCTCAGGCCTCCTCAAGCACAACGCCGCCGCCGTGCAGGCAATGCACGACCTCAGTGGCTGGACCGTCTTCGCAGACGCGTTCCAGGACTCGGACATCGCCGTCCGCCGCAAGGTCGCCTTCCTCCTCAACACGCTCCTCATCCCTGCCCCCAGTATAGCCAGCGCGCCCCCATCCTCCTCAACCTCAACCTCGACGTCTTCCGCTCCCGCACCTGTGTCCGCTCCTTCCCACTCTCAGTCCCAGCCTCAATCGCAGGTGCTCACCCTCCATCCCTCCGAGTCCACCTCCACCACTGCCACCGCCTCGACAAACGTCACCACCGAACCCCCACCCTCTGCGCCCGTGCACCCAAACTCGCACGCGTCGATGGTCCGCGACCCGTCCTCGTTCGCGACATCCCCCGGGACCGTGCGCGCGCTCGAGGCGGACGACCACGCGCTCCTCCGCGCGGTCGTCGGCGCGCTCGCCGCCCCGACGCCGCACGGCCCGGACGGCGACGCGACGCACGACGAGGAGGCGGAGGAGAAGCTGCTCCGGACGCTGCACACGTACGCAGTCGGCTGCGGGCGCGGGGCGCAGATGCGCGACGGCGAGAAGCGCGCGGTGAGGGGCTGGCTGGAGGGCGCCAAGGGGGAGGCTGGGAGCGGAGACGTGAGAGGGCTGGCGGCGGCGGAGGTGAGGGAGCTCGAGGTGGCGCTGGCGTGAGGCATATCGGTGGTAGAATGAGAATTGGTTGCAGTTTGAGCGTGCTGTATCACTACATCCTTGGCTTCATGCCATAATATCCTTCGTGGGACACGACATAGGTCGCCGCGCAGCGGGATTATGCGGGTATCCGCCGGGTACGTTACGCGGCAATGCTCATGAGTACATTGGCGAGCGGACTTCCGGCACTGTTATCGCTGTCTCCAGGAATGTTCTCGGGAGTTGCGTGAGTTCAACTTGCACCACCTGACTGACCTTAGTTACTCTTGATCCCCGGTCAAGGACGGTGGATCTTTGCAAAAAAGCCTATTGTGTCATGGTGCAGTGAAAACTCAACGGCCACACAGACAAAATCCCGCGCAGTATCTCATATAACCGTGTCTTCCTTCGGTGTCACGTCATCCATGATTCCACCAAGTCGTAAGTATAAGAACCCTCCGCCGTGCCGGACAACTGTCGTCGAGCGGCGAGTCTGCATTTTTCAATCAGAAAAGCCAGAGTCAAGCTTGCGGGAGTTTCCAGTGGACGAGTGAGAAACAAAGTCATCAGAGCAGCCCCTCGATCGGGTTCGTCCTTAAATACTCAATCATCAGAACCAATCGATCTTACTCCCCAACATTCAGATGGCCCACCTGGACCTCACATCAATCAGGTCCCCTTAGCCCGAGCCACGGGGGGGGATGGCCCGGGCCAAGCAGACCTGATTTCCCGCCCCCGCGCATGTTTGAATAATGCCTCCAATAAACCCGGGCAGTTTCCCTGAAGGGAAGTGTTCGAACTCCCTCCCTCCCAAGTCCCCCAACCCATCACGTGTCCCCCTCCCTCGTATCTCCCATCAGTCCCGTTATCTCTCCCGCTGCGCGCCCGTGTTATCTCCCGCGCTCCCCGCCGCGCGCCTCTACCCCGCCGCGTGCCTTCCCGCCCCGGTGATGTCCGCCCCCTCGAGCTCGCTGTCTTCGACGGCGAGCTCGCTATCTCCCGCCCTCCTCCACCGTTTCCTTCCGTTTTTTTTGCAAACATGTATTATTTACTTGTGCGAATACATTGGTGCTGTTCATATAACATACAAAGACGGACAATGCAGGGGGACAAGAAAACATACCTCTGCCCAGTACCCACCCATCGCCGCCAGGCACGGAAGTAACATGCCGGGGGTCGGCACATCACCCGGAATGATGGGAGGGCAGCGGCAGCGTTGCCGGGCGCACCAGCAGGCCGCGTGGCAGGCCGCGCAGCGTGATACTCAACGCTCCCATATTCCAGGGAGAAGCTTCACCATGCCGGGGGTCGGCACCTCCCCTGGAATGATGGGAGCGTGGCAGGCGCGGTTGCCAAGCGCACCAGGACGCGGCGTGGCGGGCCGCGCTTCGTCATACTCAACGCCCGTGTATTCCAGAGAGAAGCACCAGGGATTACTCAATGATGGAATGGCGCCAGGGCAGGCGCGTGTTCAGCCGCGTGTATCTGGGGCGCAGCGCGATACTCAACGCTAGCATATGGTACAGGGAAGCACGCAGTGATGGGCAGGCGCCAAGGGGGCCAGACGTAGTGTAGCGCGTGTCGGCTGAAAGTTGAGCGCGCAGATCGATACTCAACACCCTCCTTTCCGGCAGAGATGTACCGGGGACCAGACTATGTCTCACATTAGCGTGCTGAAGGCTCTGCCACCGCCCAATAAATACTGGCTGGAAGGTGCACATGTTCTTTCACTGGACCCTGAGCCATGGTCAAGCACAAGAGCAGGAATGGGATCTCCCGCAAAACAGTCATTTACAGCCATGAAGAGACTGGACCAACGCGCAAAGAACTCACTCAGAAGGAGATTGCCGAGAAGCGCGAGGAAACCGACCGGAAAATTGATGAGATGCTGTCTGGTTTGTTCATATTTATAACACAGCTTGCTATCATCTTACCTGTATGATTCTAGGACTATCGGATGCGGCTCAGCGCGCAATGAAAGACGTGCGAGGGGATCCTGTGGAAGACCCTTCAGACACCATCGCAGACGTAATGATGGGCATTGGTGAAGGAGACGAAGATGGCTGGGAAGCGGAAGACGATTCCGCGCCGAAGGATCCCGCTGCGGAAGCGCTCCGAGATCTACTGAACACCAGGTACGCCGGATCAAAATGACGTCAGACAGGGTCTTAACAGGGGGGCAGAGCGCTGAACAGGAAGCCCGCGGACATCCGGAAATGGAGGCAGCGCCTCCAGGTTGCACACAAGAAGTGGACCGACCTGCTGCCCAGTATAACCGACGCGTACTTACATTGGAAGCACTGTGGCGGGAGCACTAGTCAAGAACCATCGGAATACGACTTTGATATCGAGGTAATTGATATTGACAGCCTCAGCGACTCGGTCCGGGTTCCTCGTGAGGCGGATCAAACGACTTCCGAGGCTCTCATCTGCAGCGGCTATCTTGGGATCACTCCAGAGCAGCCGGGGATGGCGATTGCCCTGAAGACGCTAGAGTGGCTCCGCATCATTCGTCTTGTCAAGCCCTCCTTCAGCATGGAAGCGTTTGCGAAGCTCGCGTGCTATAAATACAAGGTGAGTGATAGCCGAACCCCGGGAATAGCGCTGACAGTCCTTTGCTAGATGCCCTACCACCGCCGTTATGGGAGGGCCATCATCCAGGCTTTCGATGCCTATGTGATGATACTGGAAGAGGTTATTGCTCGCGTGAATAATCAGCTTGGGCGGACGGCGGAGAATTGGCGAGTAACTCACGGCTGCTGCGCATGCGGATACAAGGTTTGATCACGGGCAGACTGATGGGATGAGCATCACTGACGTCACCAATAGATTCAAGAAGAGAAGCCACCTACGTATGTCCGCAAGGAGGTCATGGATGCGAACAATTCCTTGAAGAGGATGGCCACACCTGGTGGGCGACTGCAAGGAGACACCAGGATTTGGTCCTGTGATTACATGCTACCCCGGGAGTTTGTCGATACCTTTGCAAACGAGGTCTCTCGCGGCCAGCCCCATGTCGCCGTTCCAGAGGGATCAGTTCCCATCAATGCCGGAGATGCCACAGCCGATGCCGACGCCGATGACCTGATCGAAGATGCCGATCCCACGGCTACGGAAGGTGATCCGACTGATGGCGCCATCAACTCTGCGTGCGCGTCCAACTGGAAAGCGGCCTCCGCAGACGAGAAGAAGCGGATGTGGGGTATTTTCGAAGAGACGGGTATCTTCGCGATGTGCTGCGCCCATGGTCGGATCACGTGGATCGCGGACATGGTACGCAGCGGCGAGCTGTAAGTATCTTGCTCTATTCTTGAGGGTGCCTACTGATCCGGATCACCTAGCGCCAAATACCCGATCGCTATGGTCCGAAAGCTTCTCGACACTATCCCCGGCCCGCATATTGTCGGCTACGACATCGGCTGTACCTTCAAGACTACGCTGGCCAGGAGTTCTGTCGGTCCGGACTTTGCGAAGTCCGGCTCGCGCTGCTGTGTGAATGCTTTCCACGGTTATTCACACTCCTACCCCTGCCAGCTTGACAACCATCCGCTCGGTATAGCAGGCATGGGTCTTGAAGACCTGGAGACCCTTGAGCGCGTCTTCAGTGACTCCAACGCTCTCGCACCGGTTATCCGGTACGCGTCTGTTTACCGGCGCCATGCGCTGATGACGCTATTTTTCCGACATCGGGATGAAGAGAAGCACACGAACCTTGGCGAATTCCTCCTCAACAACTACAAGCAGGCCATTAACATCATCAACAAGACGACCCCCATGTTGAGGGAGGCTCTAGCTACCATGGGAGTCACTACTGACCAGCTGGAGGGCTTCGCTTCCGCGGAGCGGGAGTATTTCGCCAATCTCCAGGATGAAGCGCCCCGGGATATCTACACGGTCGAGTACGTGATGGCGCTTCAAGAGCTGCAAGCGACGAGGTACACGATCCGCCCTCGATCATCCTCTGATCTGACTCCCTCGATCACTCAGGAACGAGCTCGACAGGACTTCGGTGGCGCTGCGCAGTACAGTCCCAGCGAACTACCAGTTCCTCACGCCGTCCTCTGGTCCGACTGACTACAACGCCTACGCGAAGTCCACTCGGAGACTGGAGTCCCGACGCCGTGAGCTCACGTACAAGATCGATCGTCTCCGAGCAGACATTACGGAGTGGGAAGTGGCCCTAGAGCTCAATCAGTCATGGACACCAACCCATCCGGAGTATCAAACCACTCTACAGTATATCTCGACCCGAAAATACCAGCAGGCACTCGGGCGATTGCAACGCCTCGTCGTCCAACGTCTATTTGAGCTGCATAAGCTCAATCTCGCACAGACCGGTGAGTTATTACTACTATCCTCTGCGATCTGCCCCACGATCTGCTCCACTTCGGTGCCCCGATCACTCCGGGCATCATCCCCGCACCCGCACCACCCGACGTCCCCCCTGATCGCGTACGCCCGCTGATCGCGCCCGCGCGCCCCTCGCGCCCCCCCCCCGCCCCTCGCGCGCGCACCGGCTCGCGCTCCGCCCGTATGCATGAGTCTACCCCGCGTCCACGCACTTGTCTCTCATGTATTCCTCTGCGTCTTTTGTTATATCCTGCTAACAATCCCTTTGCACAGCCTACAAGGTGCGCACCCAAATCGCGAAGAACCTGCAGAAGCGCTCAAAGGCCATCCGCGCCGCCGTCAAGGCATACAATTCCGCCGCCGCTGCTCTCACTCCCCCGCGCCCTTCCCTGGACTGGGAGCGGGTATCACACTTCAGCTTTGTGGAAGAATTCGCGCTGTTGAACGACACACGCAACGACCTCAAGGGCAAGGTCTGGGCTCAACCCCTCGCGCGCGAGGCCATGCGGTGCGGGCGCCGCCTCGCGCGTGCTCACGAAGAAGTGGAGCGCGTGCACTGTGAAGCTCGCCGTGTGCTGACGTCGATCCATGACGAAGAACGGCACTTCAAGACTGTACTATGGTACATGCAGTCTGTGGGAGACAGCCCTGTCCTTCGCGAAGTGGCCGAGCATGTGATCCGCCGTAATGCCAACAACGCGCACATCCTGCGCCATCTCAACAAACTCTTCGCGCTGCCGGGTTACATGGGCGAGACGACACCAGGGACATACTCAGGGCCTCCGCGCGAAGGCGCGATTCCTGCCGAGGCGATATTTGTGGCCGCGCGCGCTCACGAGGCTGAGGAGACATCCTCCTCTGCCTCCCTCCTCACCGGCACGTTCATCTTAGCGTTCCCCGATGCAAGCACTCGCCCCAGCGAGATGGCGGTGATCATGGGGACGATGGGGACGATGACAGTGAGGACGATGGGTCGGACGGGGTAGCGGATGAGGAGGCAGAGGCTGCGGCAAGCTTGATGGGACATCTAGTAGACGTCGCTGCAGTGATGTAATACCGTACAAATGACTTCTTCTGGCTTGCGCGCGCACGCCGCGGTAAGATAATAACAGTCTTATAAGATACTGTGAGATGAGCCAGTTGTTATCACATCATCCGGAGGGCTCGCGCAGACGTAATACGTGTGCACATGTATAGCAGCGTGGTGATCACTCTATTTTCACTCCTTGAGGACTTATTTCTATTCGAACGAAGCGCTAGGATGGTGTACAGACGGCGGGAGTATGTTGGGGGGGCATATTAGTATACGATACAGGTGTTATATTGAATATATGTGGGGGGACGGGGTCGGGAGGGGTGAAAGAGCGTGTTGGAACAAGGTTTGAGCATCGGGTTGCACGTAAATCCGTGCAGGTTCTGCACTCAAAGTGGCTTCCCATAGCTAACTGACTGGGGACACGTCCGATCAGCGAGATTCTTCCTGGAAACGACTCGCAAACACGTACTGAGTATATTCTGATAGCGTTGTTTGAGGTCTGGGTGGTATTACATGATGTAGGGAGCAAAAACATAGCGGAGGACATGGTTCCGAGAATGTCGGAGTGGCTGATCTGGCGTGCCGCGCCCGCGATTGGCGCTGACTCGCCCTCCTTGTCCTGCACCATGTCGGCGGCGACCTCCAGTTATGTTGTCCTCGGCGTGGACGGCGATCCCGTGGGTGTCTATCCTGATAGGTGAGTTCAATCAATTCAATCCCCCAACCTCTGCTCCCCACGCTCATACTTCTTTTTCAGGCCCGATGACCTCACCGTGGGAGTTCACGCAGGTGTCTTTCCCCTCATCGTGGCGACTACCAGCGTCGAGGATGCAGAATCAATCAACGCCATCAACGCGGACCTCGCCGCGGAGGACCACACCACCGACACCGACACCATTGCCGCGATCTGCCTCTCAAGCCCAGACACTGCGGCCGCCAGCCCACAGACGACGAAGGTCTACTGTATCAAGGTTGGCCTGCAGGTGGGCATATGGGTCGGGTACAGATGGTGCGTTTTTTATGTATCTGTGACAGGTTCAGCGGATGACAAGTACCCAGGCAAGAGATATCGCATCTTGTCCTTGGAGTGTCGGGGGCAGACCACAAGAAGATGCCGACATTCCGATTAGCCCTCCTATGGATGATCGACGCCCCTCTCGCTCTCGCTCATGAGGAAGAAGAGCGAGCCCTCGTTCTCCGCCCACGGTCTGTCTCTCGCCCCTGCCCACGGTCCATCTCTCGCCCCCCAACTCCTGCTGCCCATTCTCGCCCCGCGTCTTGTGCTCCCCCCTCTTGCATTCGCTCTCGCCCCAGCTCGGAGGAACGCGCCCCCTCTCGCTCCCGTCGTGTCTCGTTTAGTGAGACAGTCGAGGTGCGGACCGTCTCCCCCGTGCAGTCTCCCGATCTGGCCCCCTCTGTGCTGCCCCCCGCGTCGTCTTCCCCAGCATAGACATCTTCGACTGCAGCCCCCCGTTCTCCGCCGCCCGCCTACAGTTCGCCCTCGCCTGTCTCTCTCAATGCGATCATCACGTCTCTCAGCATCTCAGAAAGCGAAGCGAATGGGGGACAGGATTTGCCCCGGCCGGCCCCATATCAGTCCCACCGCCGGCCCAATCCCGCGTCCACGTCACCGCGCGGCATCGACCCGGATGCCCCGAACGTATTCCAGACCCGCCCCGTCGTCGAGGTCCCTCTTCCTTGGGACATCCGCTTGGAGGTCTCCAGCTCGCCCACGCCCCCCACGCGTTATACGCCCGAGCCCATCTCCCCCCGCACCGCTGAGCGATACACTGGTATGTTCAGCGCCACGAATCGCGATGGCCCTGCTGATACTATGCCGATTTACAGGGGGGCTCGGCGCGATCCCGTATCACCTCCCGCCGGATGAACTGGCGCTGCGGCTGATCTTCCGCCCACACTACGCGCAGCTGCCGACCAGCACGCACATGATCACCCTCGGCCCCCGCGCGGACAGGATGCTCGACGAGCGCGGGACGTCTCTAGAGCACCGCGTTGTTATTCTGGTGGTGTTCATCTACAACGTTCGCCAGCAGGAATTCGCGGACGTCCTCTCGCATGTCCTGCCGTGGACGCGCGCTGATGCTCTGGTGCTGTGGTGTCAAATCAATCTCCCGAAGCCACGGTCTGATCATCATTCGCAGTAGTTTTTTTTGTTTGTATGTGATTACGATCATCAATGCTTACGAGATTCCTACGCCCTCACGTGTGAGCAAACGCGCCTGGGAGGCTGGTCTGCCCCTCCACAGAGAACGCTCTCCCCCTACCTGACAATGGCGCGTTCCCAGGTCAAGAGCGCGCTGGGAATGCTCCGGCTGCGTAACGAGACGCGCACCGTCAAGGAACGCCACCAGCCAGTGGGTCGCACACGCATTCGCCGCAAGTACACGCCCCAAGAAAAGAAGCAGCGCCAGGAAGAGAAGAAGAAGAAGAAGACCACGATAGATACCGAGCTCAAGACGCGGCACGAGGAGAACCTCGTGTGGGCGCAGTCAATGCATGAGCAATTCCCAGAACACACCCCGGAGTACTACAGCCAGATGCTCCATCACGCGGTGGGGAAGCTTCAGAAGCACAAGCGCGCCATCGGTCAATGGAACGCGTGGGTTAGTCTTGGTATGGAGCAACGTAACCAATGTGAGTTCGCGTTTCAGTACGATGGGAGCGACTCACCGATATCTTACAGACGTCGCGTCGGGAGCGAAGGACAACCTATCCACCAGCGACGTAATGGCCAAGATCTCTGCGGAATGGAAGGCGATGACCCCCGCTGAGCGCACCGCTGCCACCGCTGAGAGAGTCAAGGAGTTGGAAGAACGGCGCGACAATCGTGAGACAGGTACGTACAATGCGCATCTGGACGCGTTCCGTGATGTCAGCGCGACGTGGGATGCACTTATCACCGAGGTAAGTAACGTACTCACGCGATGTCAAGGCCCGCTGCTGACTGATGTTCTTTCAGCTGCAAAACCTCAAAGAGAGGACCGGGTCTGAGGGCTTCATCGTCCTCTTCCGCACGCACCATGACGCGTACAACCCTCCCATGTATTACCCCACCAGCAACCGGGTGACGGACTACCTCGACCTATGCCTTGGGAACGGCATGCATGTCGGCGACCTGGGGGTTCGCATGGAAGCATTTTTTATCTCGGGCATTGAAAGTAAGTGATGCTTCTAACATCATTGATATGCCATACTGACGGCTTCCATCTGTCAGGCGTGGCAACCAATGCACAGGCCGGCGCCGCTGAAGTCAAGCGGCAGCTCATCGAGGAAATTTCCTCGCAGCTCAGTAAGTGCATCGTAGTTCTAGCTGTCCCCTCTGCTGACATTTGTGGTTCAGAAACGGTTTCTAATGGGGCCCTGGCGCGTATGGTGTACGCAGATTTCGCAGGGTCCGTCACCTACCGCTACGGCATCATCCTGGAGAATTGGCCAGGCGAACTGTGCGCACCCAGCAAGATGGGTCATCTCGAAGCACTGACAGTGCTCAACGCGTGGAGAAACAAGGCAACGCGCTTCAGGCAAATGAACACGGAGGAGTGGGACGCCTGGAAGTGCGAGAAGTATGGACCTCCCGTGAGCATATCCGCTGAGCCCGCACCCGCTATCCCCACGCTCTCCTCTGCCCTCCCTACGAATGCCACCGCCCCACCTCTGGATTCCACCACAGCGGCGGCGACGGCGAGTCCGACCGCATCCGCGTCCACGGCCCTCACTCCTCCTCCGCCCACTGCCGCGCTCACCACCGCCGCCTCTGCCGATTCCCCTGTGGTCCCGCCCACCATGACATTTGTTCACACCGACTTCGCTACAGACGGCGGCGTGGTCCGCGGTCCTAAGGTCAGGAAGCAACGTTCGGACAAGGACAAGCCGCGTAAGAAGCCGCAGCCCGTCTCCACCGTCAATCAAGACACTGCTGCCGTTGCGGCAAGCGCGCTGTCAGGCAACAGCAGCGAGAAGACGGCCAGCAAGAAGACGAAGAAGTCTACTGGGTCCAAGAAGAAGAAAGGGACGGCTGCTGAGGCCACCGGTCCTTCGCACTCGTCCTCGACGGCCTCGTCTGCACCCCTTGGTCCTTTCCCGCCTGCGCCGCCCGCTCCGCCCTTACTATCCTTGACGGCCTCGTCTGTGCCTCCCGGTCCTTCCCCATCTGCGCCGCCCTTGTCCACGCCCTCCGGCCTCGCGCAGGGCGTGTCCCCATTCCTCGGCCTCGCGCACGGTGCGATCCCACTCCCCGTCCTCCCGCAGGGCGCACCCCCGCTCCCCGGTCTCGCGTGCGGCGCGGTCCCTCTCCCCGGCGTCGTGCACACGCACAGCGCACCCCCGTTCCCCGGTCTCGCGCACAGCGCGCTCCCGCTCCCGTCTCACGCGCGGTGCGGTCCCCCCCGCGTCGTGCACGCGCACAGCGCACCCCCCCCGTCTCGCGCACAGCGCGGTCCCGCTCCCCGGTCTCGCGCACGGCGCGGTCCCGCTCTCCAGCCTCGAGCACGGCACGCTCGCACTCCCCGTCCTCCCGCTTCAAGGTGCACCCCCGCTCCCCGGCCTCCCACACAGCGCGCCCCCACTCCCCAACATCGTGCAGGGTGTACCCTGCGGAGCCGTGCAGTCTAGTGCTTCCCTGCTCACCCCGCCACCCTCGCAATACGCCCCGCCGCCGCCTTTTAGTTACCTTCCGGGATTTGTGGAGAGCGGGCCCACCAACGGTGTATCTATCCCTTCTCGAGCTGAAAGTTACTCGTACTAGCGTAGTTGACTCTGTTCTTATGTTATAAATCATAAGGCTTTCCTTACAGATGTTTATCTGCCATTTACAGAGTGTCAATCAAAAGTCATTAAGCGTGACTACAAACCCTTTACAAGTTCGTTGTTGACCACATGCTTAGCTTCCAGCACGGCCCGCCACGCCGCGTCCTGGTGCGCTTGGCAACCGCGCCTGCCACGCTCCCATCATTCCAGGGGAGGTGCCGACCCCCGGCATGGTGAAGCTTCTCCCTGGAATATGGGAGCGTTGAGTATCACGCTGCGCGGCCTGCCACGCGGCCTGCTGGTGCGCCCGGCAACGCTGCCGCTGCCCTCCCATCATTCCGGGTGATGTGCCGACCCCCGGCATGTTACTTCCGTGCCTGGCGGCGATGGGTGGGTACTGGGCAGAGGTATGTTTTCTTGTCCCCCTGCATTGTCCGTCTTTGTATGTTATATGAACAGCACCAATGTATTCGCACAAGTAAATAATACATGTTTGCAAAAAAAACGGAAGGAAACGGTGGAGGAGGGCGGGAGATAGCGAGCTCGCCGTCGAAGACAGCGAGCTCGAGGGGGCGGACATCACCGGGGCGGGAAGGCGCGCGGCGGGGTAGAGGCGCGCGGCGGGGAGCGCGGGAGATAACACGGGCGCGCAGCGGGAGAGATAACGGGACTGATGGGAGATACGAGGGAGGGGGACACGTGATGGGTTGGGGGACTTGGGAGGGAGGGAGTTCGAACACTTCCCTTCAGGGAAACTGCCCGGGTTTATTGGAGGCATTATTCAAACATGCGCGGGGGCGGGAAATCAGGTCTGCTTGGCCCGGGCCATCCCCCCCCGTGGCTCGGGCTAAGGGGACCTGATTGATGTGAGGTCCAGGTGGTCACGTTCCTCCACAACAACGCCCCTGCCCCTTTCGGTCTTCGCATCGGATGGGTCATCGCACACCCCGATCTCCACGACCAAGTGCACGTGCGCACCGAACACATCCCGGGGGCCACCTACGCCATCGAAACCTACCGGATCTTTGTCGACGCCTACCAAACCCACCTAGAAGCTAACACGTTCGTACACATCAGGAAAAAACCATTTGCACGGGAGCGCCGGCCCGAACTCGCGGAGACTTGCGTGCCCCGAGCGACGCGCGGGAGATCTCCGGAGCACTCTGGAGCAACCGCCGATGGCCTCGAGGACACCTGAGCGGCGTGGGAGACTCTGGCGTTCTTGAGAGTCTTGCAGACCGCTCAGTTGGCCTCGAGTGTTTCGCAGGGTGCACGGTGGATCTCGAAACTTTGGCTGGACACTCAGGATGTTTCGAGAGTGTTGGCCAGGGGTCAGGAGCTTCCGGGGACCGGGACCTGGGTGCTCGGGTGTTGGGGTGTTTCGCATCGGGACCTTTGACGGACACGAGCACGTAGTAGTATAGTTTGGTGACATAATGGGATGCTTAGGCTGTGAGATGCTACCTTTCCGGTTCACAGCGCTATTTGAGACCAAATGTGCTCGACTGAGAAACCGCAGTTGCATCAAGTATTGCACTATTACATAGTAAATACTGGGTGTGTAAAGTTTAAATAAGCACCTCGGGCGCGGGAAAGTGGACGCGTGCGAGATAGATGCGTTGAGTGTGGCGAAGTGAACATGTCGGTCGCGGTGAGATGGACGTGTTGAGCACAATGAGACGGCGTCGAGCGCAGCGAAGTAGACGCACAAAGAACGACAAGACAGACGCGTTGAGCGCGGCGAGGTAGACACGTCGAGTGTGGCGAGGTGGGCACGTGGAGCGCGGTGAGACAGGCGCGGCGAGATGGACATGTTGAGCGTGGCGAAGTAGACAGCGAGGTGCCAGGCAACGAGGTCTGTGTACAGAAGGTGATTCCCACGGCAAGCGCAGGCCGCGTGTGCGCCGTCGGCGTTGCCAGCGCACGCGTCTTTTCTTGTTTTCCCCCACTTCGCTACTCCTCTCGGCGCCCCTGCTGTCTTGACTTCCCAGTCGCTATCGCCCTCGGCCACACTTTTCTCGGCAGCCTCTCCCACAACCTTCTCATTCACAACCTCTCCGCCATTTCTATTCACCCCCTTCGCTGTCTTTAAAATCCATTTCCTTTCGACTCTCGAGCTTTGTCTTCACCCCGATTCTCACCACTTCCATAGCGCTCCGCACACACTATTCGATCACGGAGACTGAAAGCGTCTCGCACGCCACTCGGGGGACGACACAAATGCATGGCACGACGTGCATGCTTTGGCGCTGCGGCGGCCGACACGGTGAGTTTTTCCCCCTTCTGATGCTCTGCTGCCGCGTTCCCAGCCCGCATTGTCGTCTGACGCGCAATTTGCTTGAAGCCCCAGCCCAAGTCCATGCGGGTGGCACTACACACTCGCCCGACACCATCCTCCCTGTTCGACGACGATACGCAGCTGCATTCTTTTCGTACATAAGTACAATTTCTACTTGTTTGCTCTTGTATTGCGCCTGTATATTCATGGGCAAGCCCCGCGATCCCCTCCGTCCCAGTCTGTGTCTGCTTGCGTCCGCATACGACAACATCACGGCGCTCGTAAGGTACGTCTCCTCCCGCTCGTCTCCCTCTCCCCCGCTGACAGTCTTTGATAGATGAGAACTCGTAGCCTTGCTCGCTCCTCCCTTGAGCTACCGTTGCGTGTTACGCCTGGTTAGGCCCGCAACAGTGAAGATGTGCGCCCAGTCTCTCATCGTCATGGTCATATCCATACGGCGTTGGAGGCCATACCCAACATGAGCACAAGCCCGGGGAGCGCGACTACGCGCGCAACAACGCGTGCGCACCGCCGGGCCCGAAGCAGTCACAGATGGCCTGCAGGTGCGGGTCCACGGCCATCGGGTGCTCAGGCGCGACGTGGAGATGGAGCTTGGGGCGCGAAGAACGCGTTGCCGGTGAGTGGGGTTCTGTTTGGGTGCGGGTGGTGGGTGCGGGCGATGCGGTGCATGGAGCCGCGCTACGCTTGAACGTCGTGCGGGTCGTAGCTGTCAGGGCCAGGGAGAGGTGTCGTGGGCTGGGAATGCGGAGATCGCTGGGCGCAATGGAGCTGGGTAGGAGGGTGTTTCGTCACCTCGGGAGTGTTGTAGGCGACCAGTAGTACATGCTGTTTTGCCCGTCAAATCAATATATTTTATGCCTGTCCAATGAATGTGTGATATGGATGACCAGACCCCAGGATTTGCACTGGTGCAAACGTACTCGCGACTGCTCCAGAGTACTCTGGAGAGGGTGCTCGGAGCTACTCCAGAGCACTCGGTGAGCTGGCGCCAAGACTCCAGAGCACGCGCGAGCCGCCCGCCGAGCTCCGAGATGCTCCATAAAAGGGTACTTGTCTCAGGCTGCTCCGGCTACTCTCGAGACTCCGTTGCACTCTGGAGACAAGGCGTTTTTGCCTGATGCACCGCCCGGCTGGACCAGCGCAAGTCAAGGAGAACGTGCAACGAGCCGCATGCGCCACCATGCACCTCCACATCCGAGGTGCTGAACTCGCGGTGCGCCAACTAGCCACCTACCAGGTGGGACGCGCCCTCGCCGACCTCCTCCCCCGTCGCAAGCAACACACGGACCACACACGGTACGGGCAAGCGTCACCCCCCCCCCCAACGAAGCCGAACGCAACAGGGCCGCGTGGGAAGAGGAGGAATACCAGGAATGCGCCGTCACTGGAGGATGGATGGGCATGGAGAGTTCAGCCGTTGAATGGGGGTCGCCAGTAGAAGAAGAAGACAATGACGAGGAACCCACTACCCCCACTCCAGGTCTCACCCTCTCTGACATGATCGCCGCCCTCGGACCTCGTGGGTCCCACACCCCACCTTTTCGTCCTCCCACCCCGACGCCATCTACACCATCCCCGGACGCACAAACAATCCACCACTACGCAGACAATGAAGTACACTACGAACTCGTCGTCCCGGTCCAGGCCCCACCCCCGTACGACGACGACGACGACATGGGTAACGACGCGGATTCGGAAGGGGGAGAAGCCTCCTCCAGTGACCACGAGGATGAGAGCAACACCCCGCGCATGGAGCTCCTGCACGCCTACAACCCCGTGGCCCAACCGTTTCGCCTCGAGGGAGCTACCAGCCGCTACGCCCTCCGCGGCTACCTCTCCACCAACCACTTCATCGGGGTGTACATCCTCGATTGGCCAGTACAGTACTCGCCCGAGAACATCGAGTTGAGGATCGCCGCCGCCCTCCCCTACGTGGCTCCAGGCATTCGCCTCAGCCTCGAGCTCCATGTCCTCAACATCGTGGCGCAATGGTGCAACGCCCACTGCGAAGAAGTCGTCGACGACCATGTAATCAACGTGGGACACTGGCGACGATTCCTCACCTACTACAGCCAGTACCGACGTACGGGTATCCCCCTACATGGCGAACCCGAAATGTCGCTCGAAGGGACGGTCCACGAAGTGATCGTCAACCTGATCGTTCGACTTTGCCAGATCGGGTATCGTCCTCGTGAAGACCCCGACCTCAACGCCGACGACATCTTCGGTAACTAAGGGTTGGGACAACCCTCATGAGAGGGGGAGCTGATGTTATGGACACCGTACGAACGCCTACCCTTTTCCCTTTCCCCCTCGTCATCTCTGTCACGGACTATGCCTCACGCCCTCAGGGGCTACTGTAACACCACCCCTATCCCCCGCCTCATGCTGCTGCGCAGCCTCGCCTCGGACATGCACACACCTCATGGCAACCTCGCTGTACCACACCCCTTAACATGCCGTTACCATGACTCGTACTGACTCGTATGGACTTGTTGTACATGCACGGTTACCTCACCCCTCACGCACCGTGGCCTCAAGGCCCTTGTACTTATAAGAGGGACGACGCCGCATAGCACTCCCCATCTTTCGACCTCCTGTATAGCTACGTCCTCTCTGGCCTAGTGCCAATTGACTCTCTTGCTTGCCTTCTACCTCGCTCGCTCGCCGGTCCACTCGATAGTGCACTGTGCTCACTCGCATTGGCATCAAGAGACTTCTCACGGACATAACCACCCGGCGTCTAGGCCTCGTTCCCGACGGAACTCGGACTTCGACATAACATTGGCCATCTCCTCATCTCGAGTGATGTTGGGAGAGCGTGTGCCGCGCCGTTCTTGTCCGTTCCTAGCATCTCCTGACGCTGAGGCCGCGGAACGTTCGCCTCTCGTGACGGAGCTATCGTGCGTGGCAGGGGATACTCCGTACGCGAAGGGTACTGCGTCGCGAGCCAATGAGTTGGCAGCGTCCATGGGGTGGTTCTCCTCCATCGCGGCGGCCGACTGAGCCTTACTGCTACTATGTGGCGCCGCGCGAGCAGGCTCATCCTCGTCCTCGTCCGAGTCGTCCTCCTGGAGGAATGCGCGGGCCTAGATGCACAGTACGCTGGTGAGATCGGCTTTTGTCAGCCGCGAGTCTTGACACACGCGTACGACAGTATCGAAGTCGGCCAGCTCATTATTCGGCCACTCGCAGATCTTCGGGTACTCTTGTACTGTACCTTTGTGGAGCTGCTTCTTGATCGCACGTCTTTCGTCGCTTAGGACTTGCGCCAGTGACTCGAGGAACGGTGTCCGTGTTCCATGGTGAGTGAGCATGTACTTGCGTGACATAATCTGCGTCCAGATGTGTCCGGACATCGTGAATGGGTTGATCTTCACGTTGCCTTTAGCGATGTGACGTACACCGCGGGGTTGCGATGGTTTTGTCTCCCAGTAGTCCATCCACACCTTCAGTCCATCGCTGAGTGTTGGGACGTTGACTGGGGTCATTTGCGGCTGGGCATTGTTGGTCTTGGGGCGCTTCACGTCTGCGTGGATGGAGTCTTCGATCCTACGTTTGGCAGGGATGTTCTGGGTGGTGCCCGTGCTTGCTGCCGCGTTTGGCGGTGGCGGGCCCCCTCCCCCCCTCGACAGCGTCCTCAGTCTGAACTCCTGAGGTCGACTGTTGCGGTCGTAGGAGCGCGGACGACACGTGGGCGACACACGCTCATCCTGCCTTCCGTGTTCCACTGGCGACGCATCTTGTGCGGTGCTTGGGCCTCCATTGGAGCCGTCATTGCCGTTGCGATGTCCTGAGGCAATGTAGGTCTCTCCACGTGGTGGTCGTCCCCGCAAGCGAGGGCGACGATGCCGTGGACGCGGAGGCGGTGTACGCGGGCGAGCTGCAGGTGTGCGGCCGCGCGGCGTGGGCGGCGTACGCACCTGTGGTTACCACTTTGTTAACAATATTCCCCAGGTTCGTGGGGAAGAGGTTGTACAAAACGCGGTCAGCTTGTAACCTTTACAATGCTGGCCAGGTTGTAACGTTGCCCAAACCCCCGTGGAATGTTGCAACGCACCCCCAGGCTTGTTAAAAGCCCCGTACATTACAACACACCCCCGCCATTGTTAAAAGCCCCGTGGGACGTTACAACGTATGCCCAGGCTTGTTAAAAGCCCCGCCAGATGTTACAACGTGTGCCCAGGCTTGTTAAAAACCCCGTAAGCTATTAATAGCACCATTTACGTAGTGCTGCGCAGCATTCAGGTGGATATATTGGGCTGGAATGAGTGGTCAATAGGTGGCTATGGATGGCTGTATATAGAGAAATGCATTTGGGTGGTTACGGGCTGCCCAAATAGGGGGCAGTAGCTGGTATTTGCCCATAAATGGCCAGCCTGGGGTGCAGCACTGGATGGGAAAACTATCAGGCACTAGTTATAAATCAACAGGGGTATTAAACAGCTTTCCAACGAACCTAAGATCATGTTGATCAGAGCAGTATTGATGGAGATATGGGTGTACCCCCATTTTGGCCGATGGGGGCCACGGCTAGAATCAGAAATTGTGGATGGAATATCCTGGTTCTTGTTGCATGTCGTGTGGATTTCCTTCTACTGAGTGGGACTGAAGTCCGATCGGAGAAACACCTACTTGTTACAGAATAGATTGCCAATTACGCTTCAGCCACAGCACTTTTGATGCCTCAATAGCTACCCCCCATACCCTCCGATAAGCATTCGATTTTTTGCATTCTCTTTTGCTAGCATATGGAAAAGGGCTCCAGGTGTTATTTTGATTTGAAGATCCCTCAGACTGTCCCTGCGCAGCAGTGTACATTCACACTCTACCACTTCACCCTTCCATACCCGCTTCATATATTCATCTGGTTCTTTTTGCACTATTTTAGCGTTCACCCCATCTCCAGGATGTTGCACTCAAAAGTGTTATCAGTGCTTGTTTGGCCCTTATCAATTCTTATCTCTCTGGAACATACTACCCCAATCTGCTCGCAAATCATGTTTCGATAATCATGCACTAGACAGATCTGGAAAAGGCCAATGTGCACCTATCCAACGCAGCAAGAATCATGAAAATCGGTGGAGAACTCAGGAAGTTGCACTGTCTGTAACTGAACTGGGGCTAATTTGTGCCCTGCAGCTATACCACTGACTCTCCACATACATGCAATACAGCACACACAGCCTTTTAAACAAAGCAATCACACATGAATCATGTTTCAGTATGATATTGGATGTGATTCAGGTCATCTGCCAGATGTGGGGACAGGCATATCATGGTGGGCATAGATGTGTGAGGGGTATGTGAACAGGTTATTGGCCACACATTGCAGCTCAATGGTGCTTTCTAGCCTCTGATGAAGCATCTCACCCAATTCTTGGCCGTTTGACATGATTCTTGTTGCATATTGTAGGTGTGTTGTACGCGGGTTCAGATCGAGTTCTCAGATTGTTATCTGTACATTGGATGTAATTGAATCAGGACAACATTCCTGGGAGAGATAACCGTGTTACACATTGAAATGATGGCCGATAAGAACATACTATACATTATTCAAATCCCACCACAAGCACGGGTTCGCAACACCAAACACCATGATGATATTTGAAGTGGGTATGGAAGGGTGAAGTGGTAGAGTGTGAATGTACACTGCTGCGCAGGGACAGTCTGAGGGATCTTCAAATCAAAATAACACCTGGAGCCCTTTTCCATATGCTAGCAAAAGAGAATGCAAAAAATCGAATGCTTATCGGAGGGTATGGGGGGTAGCTATTGAGGCATCAAAATTGCTGTGGCTGAAGCGTAATTGGCAATCTATTCTGTAACAAGTAGGTGTTTCTCCGATCGGACTTCAGTCCCACTCAGTAGAAGGAAATCCACACGACATGCAACAAGAACCAGGATATTCCATCCACAATTTCTGATTCTAGCCGTGGCCCCCATCGGCCAAAATGGGGGTACACCCATATCTCCATCAATACTGCTCTGATCAACATGATCTTAGGTTCGTTGGAAAGCTGTTTAATACCCCTGTTGATTTATAACTAGTGCCTGATAGTTTTCCCATCCAGTGCTGCACCCCAGGCTGGCCATTTATGGGCAAATACCAGCTACTGCCCCCTATTTGGGCAGCCCGTAACCACCCAAATGCATTTCTCTATATACAGCCATCCATAGCCACCTATTGACCACTCATTCCAGCCCAATATATCCACCTGAATGCTGCGCAGCACTACGTAAATGGTGCTATTAATAGCTTACGGGGTTTTTAACAAGCCTGGGCACACGTTGTAACATCTGGCGGGGCTTTTAACAAGCCTGGGCATACGTTGTAACGTCCCACGGGGCTTTTAACAATGGCGGGGGTGTGTTGTAACGTACGGGGCTTTTAACAAGCCTGGGGGTGCGTTGCAACATTCCACGGGGGTTTGGGCAACGTTACAACCTGGCCAGCATTGTAAAGGTTACAAGCTGACCGCGTTTTGTACAACCTCTTCCCCACGAACCTGGGGAATATTGTTAACAAAGTGGTAACCACAGGTGGCGTACGAGCGCGCGGTGGGGGCGTGCGGCTGCGCGGCGGGGGCGTGCGGCTGCGCGGCGGGGGTGCGTGGGTCTGCAGGGGAGTGGCTTGCATGCGCGGCACCGGGGTGCGACCGTGTTGGGGTTCTTCGTGCGCTGCGTCGTAGTGATCGATAATTTCATCGAGCACCTGCTCCTGTTTGCTCAGCTTTGATGGTTGCTTCCGAGTGGGCCGCGCCGGTTGAGACACAGCGCGGTCGTGGTGCGCTTCGGCCATCTCGACATCTTCCTCGGGGAGCGGTCGTGGACCAGATGGCACGTCCGGCGCCTTGGACACCATCTCCTGTGGTTCCGAATGCGGTGGCGGCAGGAGGTCTCCCGTACGGGGCTCCATTCTAGAGTCAGACCGCGGCGCGTTTGCGTTGAGGATGTCCTTGATCACGCTGCACTGTGCTGCCAGATCGCGCGACGCTGCGCCTCGCTTGTTGGTGCGGTGTTCGTTGAGAATGTCGTAGTAGAGGTCCGCAAGCTCCGCGGTCGGATCCCGCGCTGCGAGGGCCGCGTCGACGCCAATCTTGACACCTGGGTCGGTATCGTACTCCTCGAGCAGTCCCACCGCATGGCCTGGCAGTACCGGCTTCAGCTTGGCAAGCAGGGAGCGTAGATCACGCTCCGACGCCTCCAGGCGGTGGATCTTGGCTCGCAAGGACTCTTCAACGTCGCAGAGTGGGGGCGTCACATACGTGTGGAGCTCGGCCATGCCATCTGCACGGCCATCTTGATAGGATTTGGTGCAGCACATGGAGCGCCGTTTGACCTCTGCTTGTACGAAGGAGGGGATGTTGTAGAATCGTGCACACTTGAGATGGCCTTCGTACCAATCGCAACCATCACACCCGTCCTCGTGGAGCAGGGTGTCCGTCCTCGGTGCATAGATCCAGGGATAGACTTGCGCCGGAAGGCACTTAATGAACAGGCGTTCAAGTGCGGCTCCCTGGAGGGCCTCTGGCGTCCCGTGCGTGAGGACGTCCCCCGTGTCGCAGCCCATCATTGCGTTGTCCCGAGTAGTGGCGTTACCGCCTATGTTGTCTACCTGAGGCCCGGCGAGCGTGTTTAGAAGCGCTGCAGGTGTGGGGGCGGTAGCTGTGTCAGGTGCAGGGCAGAACCCCGTAGTCATCATCGGGGCATGCATACGTTCGGGCATGTTGCGGGCAGTTGGGCGCAGTGTAGTGCAGAATAAGGTTGTTGAATAAGGAACAAGAGAGCAATGGGGCTCGCGTCGGGTAGCAAAATGAAGAGGACGGGGCACGGTGGGGTGGTGGGCGAGCGTGGTTGAGACGAAGGACACCGCCTTATGTGTCGCGGCGTCATCCCTGCTTGGGTCTTGGTGTGCTCCTGATCGTGGGGTCTGCTCAGGGGGCATGTTCCCGCGCCTCACGCATTCTGCGGCTCGGCCGCTTGCGTCGATGCCCGCGGCCAAGTTCCGCTGTTTCGTGATCTACCGAATTTGTTGTACCCGCTACATGCACCGGAGGGTCTGCCTCTGCTTGAACCTGAACCTCAAGCATATCACCCCATGACGCGGCTGCTGTAGCGTGATCCGGCACGATCACCTGACCAGCTCGGGCGCCCCGGGGTAGAGATCGCCAATGCTTGATCCCCAGTAACTCGTAGTAGTGGCTGAGTGCCTCGAGGTCCTTTACTTCACTGTAGGGTAGCCAGGTAGGCTCCCCGCTCGTCCATTGCACGAGAAAGTATACTGACGTGCCGCGCCATTTGTGTGCCAGCACGTCATCGACAAAGTACTCGTTGTCGGGATCTTCCCCAAAATCGTAGAATATCCGTGCATCGCGGCGAGGGAACATGGACTCGTCATTCGGTTCGTGGGGTCGCAGCTGGGACACGTTGTCGTGGAACGGACTCTGGACTCACCCTATGTATTATTTTTCGCCTTTTCCTCGCCTTTTCCCTGCCTTTTACTATATTGGAAGGTTGTTCCCGCGCTTAAGCGCCCGTATCGCGAACTCTCTTAGCACTTGCACTTCATGTCCTAGCCCTCATCTCGACCTCTTGGTCTTTGTGGGCTAGGTGAGTATCTCGATTGCCTGTATGTCTGTAGAGCTATGTTAACTTGGTCTTTGTGGGCTAGACATCCCTCGTGTGACTCTAGCTTGCGTCTGCTTTGCGCCTAGTGCCGGCGACGCCTCTGCACCACTACATCGAGGTCATCCAACCTCAATCTACACCCATCCACCCCTCCCTCTCCTCCGATTGGTGTTCGCGGCCCGCTCCCGCGTCACACGTGGAACTTCGCCTGGATCCGTCGCCGTTGTAGGTCTGGGGGCAGTCGTAGGGTGTAGGTTGACTTTTCCGGGTGTGCCTCAATGATCTCAAACGGCCCAACAAACTTGGGTAACAGCTTGTGCGCGCGCTGCTTGGGGAGGCGCAAGTTCTCCGTCGATATGTACGCTAGTTTGCCTACGGCAAATACAGCAGTATCGTTTCCTGGGTATTCCTCCCTTCGTGTTCGGTTCGCATGTGTGGTGTGGGCCACACGGCTCGCTATGATCGCGTCATGCGCTTCACGTAGCATCTCGATCGCTTTGTCCGCAAATGCCCGTACGCCTGGCATGGTAGGGTCTGGGTTCGCTTCCCGAATCATGCGTGGTAGGTGTCCGTACGTGAGCTCAAACGGCGCGAATCTCGACGATGTGTTGCGGCTAGAGTTGATTGCAAACTCAACGAATGGCAGTTTTTCCACCCAGTCTCGTTGATCGGGCCGGACAAGTGTTCGTAGGATCTGCGACGTTGTCTGGACAGCACGCTCGGAGGCGCCATCGGTTTGGGGATGATACGCCGTTGACATTAGGAGCTTGCTGCCCATTAACCGATGCAGTTCTTGCCAGAATTTCGAGATAAACTTGGGATCTCTATCGGACAGAATTGACTCCGGTAGACCATGCAGGCGCACGATCTCCTTCAGGAATAGTCCAGCCAGTTCACTGGCTCGAGTGGTAGTCTTCAGTGGGACCAGGTGCAGCAACGAAGTAAACCGGTCGATAACTACCCAGAGGTAGTCGAAATTGTCACTAGATGGGAACGGGCCTGCGAAGTCCATTGCTATGCTCTGCCATGGCCGGTTCGGCACAGGCAGACTGTGGAGGAGTCCGGCAGGACGTTGTGTCGAGGACTTCGTCATTTGGCAGGTAGGGCAGCTACTGCAGAACTTCGCTATTTCGCGGCCCACAGTCGGCCACCAGTACAGACGCCGGACGTAGTCGCTTGTTCGACGGAGTCCAAGGTGTCTGATTTGCTGGTGTACCACGTCGAGGATGCGTTCTGTCAGGCGACGCCCACCGATCTTGACGTCTGGGACCAATGTGACTTGTTCCCCGGACTTCAAAATGTGATAGATCACGCCGTGCTTGACACAGAATCTCTTGTGGTCTGTTGGTGCGTCCAATATCTTCTGCGCGAACTTGTCCTTCGCGTACCCTGTCTTGATGCTGTTCACAACATCGAATTGTCCCTGCAGTAGAGCGACTTGGGCATCTTGGTCCGCCCAGGACGCGATAGCTGTCGGGTCGTCTGTCGTACGTGCTGCAGGTGCCGGCACATTCACATCTGCTGCGGCTTCCATATCCTGCGCTTGCGATATGCGGGGCTCCTTCATGTCCAATACTCGTCCCGCACGGATTTCTAGCATTCGTGCTTCGGGCAATGTCTCGCCCGTGGGGTCCAGGCGGAGGTCTGCAGCAACGAAGTCGTACGCCGGTCGGTCGGTATTGTCCCCTTCGCTTGCGAACATGCGGGACAGTGCGTCCGCCACACGGTTCGTTTCGCCAGGTACGTGCACAACTTCGAAATCAAATCTGGACAGGAATTCCGCCCATCGTGCGATCTGAGGTGGTAGTGACGATGCAGAGTTGAGGAACAGAAGTGCTCTGTGATCGGTTATGATCTTGAATTTTTGGCCGATCAATTTGTCATGCCAGTGCATAAGTGCCTCGACAACCGCCAGTGCTTCTGTTTCGAATGTGAAGTACGAATGTTGCGCCACAGTGAACTTTTTGGACATAAAGCCCGCGGGGCGACATGACTGCCATTCTGGTCCTTGGCCATACACGGCACCCACGCCGGTCGTGGAGGTGTTGGTGATCACCCAGATCAGGTTCGGGTTACCTGGGTCTATTGGGCGTAATATAGGGACCTTACAGGCCAGGTGCTTGATGTTTTCGAAGCTTACTTGATGCACTGGTCGCCACTCAAACTTCTGACCATTACGCGTGATCGCGGACAGCGTGCCAGCCCATGACGACACATCTGGCATGAAGTGTGCGAGGTACTGCACTAAGCCAAGGAACTGTTGAACCTCGTTGTAGTTCTTCGGCGTTGGCCAAGTCCGCACACGGACCATCTTGTCTAGGTCGGCGTGCAGGCCATGCTTGTCTATTTGATGCCCTAAGCAATCCATGGTTATGGCGAGTATAGCAACCTTCTTCCGACTAAGGAACAGTCGCTCCCTGCGTAGTTGCTTGAATACCCAGTGGAGCGTTTCGACGTGTTCTTCAATGGTGTTGGTATATATGAAGATGTTGTCAAGGTACACGTGTATGCAGATCGAAATACGTTCGCGAAATACAGCAGTCATTAGTGACTGGAATGTAGATGGTGCATTGCAGTCGCCCTGTTGCATGACTCTGCTGTAAAACGTCCCGTGAATTGAAGCGAAGGCAGTCTTATCCACGTCATCCTCCACGATCCGGATCTGTTCGTAGGCATCTGACATGTCGAGCTTGGTGCGATACCACGCTCGTGCTACGTCATCCCGGATTTGATCCTGATCAGGGAAGGGCGTGACATCCTTGACTGTATTATCATTACGCTGCCGAAGGTCGACAACGGTACGGAGAGATTTGTCTTTCTTGAATAAAGCGAGAATAGGCGCGGCTTGTGAGGCTCTTCCCGGTACCCACTAGCCGGCGTTGATATATCTTGTGGTTTTCTCAGTAAGTAACGGGCGAAGCGCTTCGGGGCATCGAGGCATATGGTACTTGTATTGCATATCAGGGTTTATTAAAGGAATGGTGTGGTTCACTTCACGAAACGGAGGCAGTTCGGGCGGGACTGGTTGCATAAGGTTGTCGTATTCTTTCAGAAATATTGCACGTATTTTCTCGAGATCGGCTTCAGTCGGATATTTCGGCATCGGCACGATCTTGTTGCTACGCAGGTCGACGCGCGCCGTCTTTCCTGGTAGCTCGCCGTCTTCTAGTCAATCGTCCGCGCGCGTCGGCACATGCGCCAGTGCATCAAGCGCACCGATTCTTACGTACGCAGTCAGACACGTTGTTGACAGCCGGGGAAGCGATGGGCGATGTCCTGTGCGCGCCCTGGTGACCAGGTCCTGTTGGCCTCCATCCTCGATCCGAGCGGCGTGCATAGTGACGTCCTGCGATCCCGTTCCACCTCCCTCTGTTTGTTCTTCGTTGCTGGGCGCACAAATGTCTTCTCCCAGGCGTTCCGGTGGCAACATATCGGCACTCAGTTCTTGCATGAGTTCCTCAACAGCGACATGTACTCGTGCAGGGAAGTTGATCTCCGCCGCTTCGTACTCATCGTCGCTCATGTCGTTCGCTCGCAGGGGGTAGTACCGTACTCTCAAGTTGTTCAAGAGCATTCGTCGGGACTGTCGGACGTGTTCTACAGTGCTGTCTGCCTGTTGGCCACTGATCCATGCGCGTTCCCGGGCGAGTGTCTCTTCCAGCATTGAGTACCCGTACGTCGCTGATCCTTGTGCATGGTGCAGCAGGTATTCGGCTTGTCCTGCCCTAGCTTCTGCCTCTACGAGCCGAGCTTGCATTCGCAACCGGTCTCGCTGTTCTTGGGCGGCGATCATGGCTACCTCCTCGTACGCATGCCGGATCTCGTCGAATGCCACCCGGGTGTCACCGCCCTCATCTACCACTTGTTGCCATCACGCGCTGTAATGTTCTGGTGCGTACGCTCCATCTGGCAGTTGGAAATTGACTTGCAGTGGCATAGGTGATGGCTCCGATATGACAGTCATCCCGACATTGTCTCTCGTGGGCAGGTCTTCGAGTGGTGGTGGTCCTTCACTATCTTCTGACATGGCCTCGTCCTCACTCTCGCCAGGTGTAGCCGTGTTCGCAGCCCGCGCCTCCGTGAACGTGGGCGGCATGTTGGTTCCGTCTATGCGGCGGCGCTGTGCCACTATTCCAGCCGATGTGTGCCATATTACATCGTCCGCATAGTCGACGCGGCCGAACACGCGAGGTGCGTCTTCCTCAGGTCGAGGAGTCTCGTGTTCTTCTTTGGGGCCCTCTGCCGTATCCCTCAGGGAGTATAGTCGCATGCCAGCGAACCGCGGTGACGAGTCGTCGCTACGCTCACTGTCATACTGACTTCCTCCCCATTGTTCCGCCTCGGCGTATTCGTCCTCGGGGGACCAGGGGGCGTCATCGCTTCCTGACCCCTCGCTCGGCACGCGTACGAACGAGCTATGGTTCGACTCGTTATCAGTGTCCTGCGCATCATAGTCATCTTGGTATCCATGCACAGCTGGGGACGGGCTACACGATCTGGCTCCCTGGTTGTTGCGATCCTGCGGATCCTCATCAGCCTGGTCCTCGTCGCCCACGCGCGCTGCCTGCAATCTAGGGCGCGACTTCTGGGGGCAGTCCTTGCTCCAGTGCCCCGGTTTTCCACACGTATGGCAGTTCCCGGAACGGGCACCATCTAGCTTCGTGCCATATGCAGGCTTCTGCTCGTCGCGGTTACGGTTGACGCCGTAGTCGGGCTTGTGCTGTTCACGGCTGCGGTCACGTGTGAATTCTGGCTTCGCACTGTTCCCGCACTGTTCACAGGGTTGGTCCTCCCGCCGGTATCCACCTGGCCTGATGCGGTCCCCTTCCCAGGGCTTGTCCCGTGATTTCTCGGGTGCATCATCGCGGTGGTAGGGTTTGTGCCGCGGTTGTGCTCAATGCTCGCGCGGCGCGTCGCGTCTCAGGGAACGTTGTCTATGTTCCTGACGGGCCTCCTTGTAACCCTGGTATCGTCCGTATTGGGGGGTGGTGTGTCCCCGAGCCCTGGCGTCGTCGCGCGCGTTCTCGCGTGGCCAGCGCTCGCGCTGGTGCTCCGAAATCGCGATCATCTTGTTTTCTTCCTGCACGGCGGCGCGCTTGATCTCGGCCAGGCTTGATACCCCGACGTGAACGTTGTAGTGACGCACGAGCGCGTCAGACATCTCCCTTGGCAGCTTGTTCATCAATTTGTGACTGAACGTGTATTTGTCCGGAAGGCACGGCATCTCGTGGGAGAGTTGCATCATTTCTTCGTACATTGCTTCCACTCCCCTCCTTCGGTCGTAACGCAGTCGGTCGAACTCAGCTACGGCCTGGATGGCTGGTGATCGGTGTACAAATCTCTTGAACATCAGACACAGTGCTTGTTCCAGCGTACAGCCGTAGTTAGTCGCCCGGATGTCATTGATCGTCCGGTCGAACCAGTCGCGTGCATCCTCCTCAAGGTATTGACCAAGTAGCGGTACATGGTACTCGGCCGCGCTTTCGTCGAGCGTTCTGTTCAGGAACAAGACACGGAGCAGATCTTTCACGAAACGTACGAACAGCTTCGCATCATCTTGTCCTCCGTATTTGACTGTCACTGAAATGCCTTTCCAGTTCTTCATCCCCGGTGCATCAGGTGGTGGCACCCTCAACGCTTCGCCAACTAGATCCTGAATATACAGGATCTGCTCGGTGAGGTATCGGGTGTTCGCATCTTTCTCGTCTCCCGGGTAACTGAACGGATCATCTTCGTCGTCCTCGTAGTATAGCGCATCCCGTGCGTATGGGGCGCTCTCACTTCGAATACTTGCCGGCGGCTGTCGTGCTGGCACTGTGTTTGTTCCGCGCGTGTCCCTCACTGCTGAGTGGTACATCGTTGGTGGCCTGAGTGTGTTTGCTGCTCGTGGCGGGGGCGCGCTACGGCACGTGCCGGACGCGTGTGCTACCGGTACGTTCCTGTAGGTTTGCTCCACCGTGGGTGTCATGATAGGTGGTACGTTCGCATATTGCGTATTGGGGCCGCCATAGGTGACTGATTGCTTCACAGGTTGTATTACTATTGGCTGCGTGCCCTGATCTTGCGCTACGACAGTCCCATAGTTGGGCCTGGGGTGGTGCAATAGAGCCTGGTACAAGCTCTCAGTTGGGAATTCGTTTGTGTTGGTTGCCGAGGTACGACGTGATCGTGGTATGGTCTTGTTTGAGCCTGCCGTTGGCGTGTTGTATGACGAATTCATCGTCGACGGGTCTGATCCAGGATCCGGTGCGCCACCACCAGTTGCTACGTTTCCGTAGTGCGGTGGCGCGTATGTGGCGTCTGGGATCGCAGTTGCGACCCACTCAGCCGACCGTACTGCGAGGACCTCGCACGCGACCCATCGTTTCTGGTGCTCGGTGCGTTCTTCATATTTCTCGTCCATTTCTAACTCGCCGCGCGGTCGGAACAGGTTTCTACGGCTCCGGTCAAGTTTGATCGTCTTGGCGATTTCTTTATCATCGCTGTCCGTGTCCCTCAGTCCCATGACCGGCAGCACTGTTGTGGCAGCTGTCGGTTCCTCAGCTTCCGTGGCGTGGTTGCTTTGATACATGACTACGCTTTCAGCTGTCACGTTCATGCGGTCGAGATTGACCGGGCTTGGGGTGGCAAGCTCCCGGAGCAATTGCTCATGCTTCGGGGTAGATGCGATTGCGCCTTCTACGTTGAAGGTGAGCTGTTCCCTTGCCATACTGAGTTGATCACAGATGGACTTCAGGTTCACTGCGCTTTGTTCGTGCGCGTGGATTGCTGTGAGAGCTTGTTCTTCAAGGTCCTGGACACGTAGCGAGGTGGACTGGAATGCATCGGCGAGTTCTGCCATGACTGTCCGGGTGCCCGACAGGGGCCCTGTCGGGGCGCTTCCCGATCCGGCAGTCGCGCGGTTGGATCCACTCTCGGTGAGTGATGTTAAAGGGCTCTCCGTTGGATCCTTGCTTGTATCGCCTGGAGCGCCGTCTTTGCACGCCCTGGCGTCGTCTTCGGCGTCCGAGTGCGCGGACGGCGGGATGGGAGGAGGCGGCGGTGTGTCGCGTTCTTCAATGCGGCGCATCGCGGCCTTCTGCTTCTTTTTGTATTTGCTTGGCATCTTGTATCGCTTGCTAGCTTGATGTCTTCACCTGCGCGAAGTGTTGGCTTCGCGGAGGAGTGTCAAAATGTGTAAGGGTGTTGGTGAGCTCGGGCTGTACGAGACACTGAACCAAGTGAATAATCAAGGTAGTGTGGGGTACAAAGTAGAGTTGAGCTCCTGTCCTCAGGCGACACCAGCTGTAATATATACTGTAGCATGAAACGTGTAACCATAGCGTGCCACTACAACGCAATGGAGGTGTCCATGTGGGTCGTGCCACGTGTGCCGCCACGACCTGGCGTCTACCCGACCTCCGTCCTGACAGGCAGCAATGGGCAAGGCAGACAAAAGTCTAGCTGTTGCATCATGCAACAGTCATGTGTCCATTCAAGAGGAAACCTATAACACAACTACAACATAGCTATCACCCTGTGGGAAATAGGGCATCTGCCCACAGTGTCAGAACACTACCAAAAACACTACATTTCTCGTAAGGTTTACTCATACATATCGGACAAGCAGAAACTTTGATATTCCCAGTGTGAAGGCCTTGCAATGTGGTTTCACATGTGGTAGGTCCTTGCAGTAACTTCAGGTGCCTTGTAATCCCTCGCAGGGCGCCGTTGAGCTTGTGATGCCATCGCAAGTCAACCCAGCGCCTCGCAAGGCCGATTTGGATTTTCCGACAATGCAAAGGGGCGGGCGCCGGGGGCGCGGCATTGGTCGGCACAGCCCGGACCGCACGTACCGCGGAGCTGGTCTCGATCGATTGTCGCGGTGCGCCCTCCAACCTCGACCCTGAGCTCCGCCATCGCCCCCCTCACCGTCGCCCCCTCCATCGCCCACACCGCCCTCCCCGTCGAGCCCTTCGCTGCCATGTCTGCCCCGCCGGTCCCGCCCCGCCCCTTTGACTACGACCATCCGCCGCCGCCCACCGCCCCGCCCGTCCCTCCGCTGCCAGCTGACTTCAAACCGGGCGAGGCCTCGCCGCCGCACTACGAAGACCCGCTCGTCGCGCCCCGGCCGCAGAAGCTGCAGCCAGACCTCCCAAACAACGTGCGTACGCTCTCCCCGCCTGCTCCGCCCGCCCGTAGCTGCATCGGTCGGTGATTCAGATCTCCCAAGCCCTCCACGAGCAGGCGGCCATGCCCGCAGTCCACGCGCCAAACCAGTCCTCTTATAACCCGTTCCCCCGCCCGGTCTTCAACGTGTCCTACTCCCCCGACCAGAACCCACCCGCCTACCCGCCCGCCCACCGTCCGCCCATGTCCCGCGGCCCCAGCCCCTCCCTCCTCCCCAGGGCTCCGACTGGTCCCCCTGGTCCCCTCCCACCCCCCAGCCCGCCCAGTACCCCGCCGGCCCTTCGCAGTCCACCGCCTCGCCCTCCTTCCCCCTCCTTTCGCGTCCCCCGCCCTTCAAGGCCCCCATCACCAGCACTCCCTCTCCGGTTCCTTCGCGAACATGACTCTCGCTCCCCGCCAATCCTCCCCTCTCTCCATCCCCGCTGCCACCCGTGATGGTCCCCCGTCTCTCACCGCCCCTCTCCCGACCGTCGCCATCCTCTCCGTCCAGCAGTCTGCCATCCAGCAGCCTGGCGGCGATCCCGCCCGCAAGGTGATCTGGTGCCGCGACGTCTTCTCTCTCGTCGATCGCGCCCAGCAGCTCCGCAACCAGAACGCAAACCCCACCTCGACCGACGGGCCTGCCGTCGGGCCCGCCCAGATCGACGACCCCGAGGTTCAGAAGCTCGTCAACGTTGCCGTTCCCGTCATCCTCCAGATCTCCCAGTCCCCGTCCCAAGGCCCGATGCCCCCGTACTTGGCCGAGGCCTTGTACATGCGCGCCCTCTGCGCTTCCACCGGCCTCTATCCTCAATTCATCCCTCACGACCCTCGCAACGCCTTCCGCGACTTCGAACGTGCTGCCAAGGCTGGCCACCACGCCGCTTGGTTCAAGCTCGGACGTGAATACGAGAACTTCGGCGATCTTCAACATGCAAAGGACTGTTTCGAGCGCGGGATGAAGCACGGTGTCGAAAGTTGCTTTTACGTCCGTGTCCTCGTCCCCGTCCTCACCTTCATGCCTGACTCTCTTTCAGCGGCTGGGAATGGCCCATCTCATGGGCCAGCTTGGCTTTCACCCAGACCCGCAGACCGCGATTCCGCTCCTCAATCGCGCTGCGACATTGGCCACCATCGATGTTCCCCAACCCGCGTACGTCTACGGTCTACTGCTCCTTGACGAATTCTCCCACGTCTCCATCCCTCCGCACTTATTCCAACCCTTCCTCCCTCCTGGCGTCACTCCTCCGGACGACGCACGGCGCCATCTCGAGCGCGCCGCCTACCTCAACTTCGCTCCTGCTCAGTACAAGCTCGGCCATGCGTACGAGTTCGCTAGCGCGCCCTTCCCCTTCGATGCTCTTTTGAGCGTGCAGTACTACTCGCTCGCCAGCCAACAAGGAGAGATCGAGGCCGACATGGCGCTCAGCAAGTGGTTCCTGTGTGGCGCGGAGGGCTCGTTCGACAAGGACGAAGGGCTGGCGTGGACATTTGCCGAGAAGGCCGCTCGCAAAGGCCTGCCCAGCGCTGAATTCGCGCTCGGTTACTACTCCGAAGTCGGCGTCGGAGGACCGGTGGACATCGAAAACGCGCGCAAGTGGTACATCAGAGTACGTGATCATGACTTGTGCGTTCCGCATGTGTCACCCATTGACGCTTCTGTGCTCAGGCGGCCGAGCACGGCAATGCAGACGCTTCGGACAGACTGAAGGCTCTGTCTCAGCCGACCCCGCAGGCGCTTTCCCGGGAGCAGCACGAAAACTTGACCGACTCCAAGCTGGTTCGCAAGAGAACGCAGGCGAAGCAACGCTCCGACGCCGTCGGTGGTCCCGCTGTTGGACCGGTGGCAGCCATGCCTGCCGCTCAGCGCTCGCAGATCGTGAGCAACATCCGCAAGGGCTCGATAGGTCCCGGTGCGATGCTCGAGGCTGCTGCAGGAGCGGGCGCCTCCGCTTACGGGGCTTCGGGACCGTCGGCATACAGGAGCACGCCGACGACGAACTCGCCACCAAACATGGGTCAAAACGCGCCCCTGCCGCAATTGAACGAACGGAGACAGCCAACGGGGCCGCACGGAGCGATGGCGTCACCTGGACCAGGGATGAACCCCCGCCCGCAACAGAGTGGACCGCGACCAGGCGGGCCGCCTATGCAAGACGGTCGTCGCCATCCCTCCGGCAGCGTTGGTCCTGCGTCGTCCCCACGTCCGGCGGGGACGCCTCCCTTGCGCCGCCCGGGCGGAGGGCCAGGACCACAATCACAGCCCCCGCCTCAGCAGGCCGCTCCCGCGCCTCTGTCACGGCCGCCGCCAAAGGGTCCGCAAACGTTCGCGGAGATGGGTATCGCGACGCAGAAAGTGGAGGACGACTCGAACTGCGTGATCATGTAGACGGTGTATGTAGCTGGCGTCGCACCATATGACACCTTGTACTCTTGCGCTTGGACCTCGTTTCGCGCGTATCTATTCTACCTGCCCGCGTGCATGATCTCCCGGGCCGGGGTGAGAGCGGAAAACGCCGGGGAGGAAAAGACTGCGCACGGCGGGCGCGGTTGTTGCGCTCGTTTTTACCTGCAGCTCGCAGAATGGAGCAGGCCGCCGTGCTTCCGGAGAGGCAGAAGGCCGTGCGCTGGCACCCGCCCGCGTACGACATCCGCGTCGAGACGGTGCCCGTACCTCGGTGGGCGACTTGGGCTCGTCAGCAGTCGCCTGCATTGACCCGTTCCACACAGGATCGCTGATCCGGACGATGCGATTGTCAAGATTCATGTTCGTGCACGTTTTCGCCGCCGCTGCTTCACTCATTTGTCTCTCCGCAGCTTGCCGGTCTTTGCGGCAGCGACCTCCACATCTACCGCGGGCACGAGGACGTCGATGCCGAGTATGTGCTACAATCCACCCGTACGCCTGATGTGCTGATTGCACACCCAGCCTAACATGCGGACATGAGCTAATAGGCGTAGTCGTCGCTCTGGGATCTAGCTTCCATCCCGATGCCGTCGGGAGGCCAGGGCTGTACTCCACACTGCGGGTCGGGGACAAAGTCGTTTCGCCCTTCACCGTTTCGTGCGGCGAGTGCCAGTGCGTTGGGCCCCTTGCGATGCATGCTCTCGTGCTCACCCTAGTCTCAGCTTCTGCCGCACCGGGGTCACCTGTCGCTGCATCCACTCCTGCCTGCTCGGCATTCCTGCGCTCCCCGGAGGACAGGCCCAATATGCGCGCATCCCAAAGGCCGGCGGGACGCTCTACAACCTCAGTGCTCTTCAGACGTCTCTTCTCGCCGAGAGCGGTCTCTCCCCCTGTCGGACAGCTCTCTGCTCCTGCTCGCGGACATCCTGCCCACCGGGGTCTTCGCAGCGATCCAGGCGCTCCAGCACCCCAAGATCGCGCCGATCCTCACGGGCAAGCCGTACCCCTTCGGCGCGTTCGTCCCCCGAAGCACGATCTCTGAGCGCACCCAGGTGTCGGCCGCGCTCGCCATGAGCCCCGCCGACCGCAAGCTGACCGTCGGCCTGATCGGCCTGGGTCCAGTCGGGATTGTGAGTGGTCGCACCCGTGTTCGTACCCAGGGCGTCCCAAGGTCGTGCTAACTGTGATACCCGCGCCCAGTGCGCTGCGGTCAGTCTGCTCGACATGCTCGCGGGCCTGGAGCGGAGTCAAGGACTGGTGTTCCAAATCGTCGCCATCGACCCCCTGCAGTCGCGCCGGGAGAAGATGAGCGCGGTGTACGAGGCGATCAGCATCTCCGGCAAGGGGTCGGGTACGTTCACGGTTGCCTCGATCGAGGACGGCAAGAAGATGGTGACAGAGTGCACCGACGGCGCTGGCTGCAACGCGATCCTGGAGGTGCGTCCGCCAAGGTTGTCCATCAGCGCCGTCCATGGCTGACGACGGCTGGGCAGGTCGTAGGCAACAACAGCGCGCTCACGCTGGCGTACGACATCGTGCGTCCGTTCGGGACGGTGAGCTCGGTCGGGGTGCACCAGGAGCCCCCGCTGCCGTACACCGGGCGGGACGTGTACAACAAGAACGTGTCGTTCGACTTTGGACGCTGCCCGGTGCGCGCGATGTTCCCGCTCGCGCTAGAGATTCTGCTCAAGAGACAGGACGTCTTCGGGGGAGTGGGCGGGCCCGCGAGCCTGATTGACAAGATTGTGGGCTTTGACGAGGCGAAGGCGGTCTACGAGCAGTTTGACAAAGGGAGATGCGGGAAGGTGCTGTTCGACCCGTGGCGATAGATAGAAACGTAGAGCGACGGTGTAGTGGACGATGCGCGGGTGGCTACGCGCCGTCGCCCCGCCTGAGCCGGTTGAACTTGGGGAGCATTTCGCGCAGGTACTCGGCGTGCTTGCGGCGGAGATCCATCTCCTGGACCTTGCCCCGCCCGCTCCAGATGCGGCGCTCGGCGGCGGGTCCGTGGATGACCGTGTACTCGTCCAGCACCTCGTCCTCGGTGGGCACGACGAGGACGCCGGCGCCGACGACGCAGTAGGAGGAGATGCGGAGGGTGTGGTGGACGCGGGCGCGCGTGCAGACGGTGTTGCAGTTCCCGACGGTGGGCGACTCGACGCCTGGCGGGCTGTGAGCAGGGGAGGAGGACGGGCGTGGGCACACGCACGGCAGCCGATCTCAAACAGGTTGTCGTCCCCGATGCGCATCACCTCTTTCCGCCTGGGGGGCATCAGCGGCGGCGACGAGCAGAGAGAGGGCGGACTGACCGGTTGACGATGATCGCGCCCTCCTCGATGATGCAGCCCGAGCCGATGACAATGGGCCCGGCGATGGCGAAGATGGTCGCCTTCGGGTGGACTATCGTGCCCGCGCCGATGGTGATGTCGCCCTTGAGCTCGACGTCCTGGCAGACGACGGCGCGCGAGTGGATCGTGAACTTGTCGCGGCTGCGGGGCGGTCAGCATGCGCTCCTCGCCGCGGGGACGACGTACATCGGGGGCATGGCGGCGGCAGGCGAGGGCCATGGGCGTGGGGGCCGCGTGGAGGTGGTGGGAGCGGCGGAGGCGCCGTGCTCGCTGCCCGCGCCGGGCTCGACGTTGCCTTTGGCCCCGTTGCGCACGCTGCCGACCCGCGCCCACGCTCCCGCCGCCCTCGCCGCTCTCTCCCCGATACCCGTCCCTGCTCCGGGCGCACGCCCGCGCCCTCCCCCTCCGACTCGTTCCCCATGGCCCCGACGGCGTCCACCCGCCCAGTCTCCAGGAGGCGACCCACCGGTCGACCGTCCACTGGCAGGACGACCTCCAAGCCCTCTTCGACCACGCAAAGGATCGCTTCGCGGACGTCGTCTGGGAGCTCTCGTCCGACAACGGCAAGGGTGTCGAGGAAGTCTGGGGCCACAAAGGTGCGTGTCCTCGTCTCCGCCCCCGCCCCGCCCCCGCCTGCCGTCGCCGTCGTCGCGCGGTCGCCGCCCATCGATCTGCCGCTGGCCGACGCTGACCTCGTCCGTCTCCAGCCGTCGTCTACGCCCGTGCCCCGCCCTCTTTCCAGGCCCGCTACTTCTCCTTCAAGCCCCCGCCCGCCGCCTCCCCGCTCCCGTATTCCTCTTCTCCGACGGGCACGCTCCCCGCCCAGTCTTCCCTCTCCTTGACGCTTGGCATCGACTTTTCCGACCCCTCTCGCTCTCCGTCTCCTTACCGCGCACCGTCCCCCTCGCACAACTCGCCCCCCGGCGCCCTCCTCCGCCTCCCCACCAGCATCAACCCCGCCCTCTTTTCGAACGAGCTCGAGTACCTCTACACCGGCAAGGGTCTCGGACAGGCCTTCGAGTTTCTCTTCGACTCCAACGAGGCCTCCGAAGAGGGCGATGGCGACGACGCCCGCCTCGACAAGCTCCGCAAGGACCTTGTCTTCATGTGGAGGTCCCGGCTCTACTCCGACATCCGCATCTCCCTCACCGGCTCCTTCTCGTCCACGAACCACGAGAGTGCGACCGCCATCTTCACCTCCCACCGCTTCATCCTCGTCTCTCGCTGCCCCTACTTCAACACCCAGCTCCTCCAATGGTCCACCAAGTCCACTCCCGGCGAGCCTTTCACCGTCAATCTCCCGTCCCCCCGTTTACCCCCGCCTCCCTTCACTTCACCCTCGGTTTCATCTACACCGGCACCCTCATCTTCTCCCATCGCACCTTCGATCTCGAGACCGCGTTCCACATCATGCGTTCGGCCTCCTACCTCTCTCTCGACACTCTCTACGACGAAATCCAGGCGCGCATCGTCCAGGAGATGATGCACGGGCTCTGTCACGCTTTCCTCGAGTTCTCCGAATACGAAGCTACCACAGGCGGCAAGTGGGGCACCGGGGGCTGTCGCTGCCGCCAATGCGCCCGCCGTGCCCCCCGCATCCTCGAGTTTGCCATCTCCGACGATGTCAAGAACCCCCACCTGGAGCGCGGCGCCCGTCGTGCGCTCGTCGGTCTCTTCGGCGAGGGCTGGTGCATCTCCGAGTTCGCCAGTCTCCCTCAGAAGACCCGTGACACCGTTCTCAAGGGTCTCAGCAAGCGCACCACTCCATCAATGTCTTCCCGCTCCTCAAGGCCGCCCACGACGCCCTCCGGAAGCTTGATACCGTGATCGACACCTGGGGCGAATCCGTCCGCGACATGGTTCTCTCGGCGCGCAAGACCATCGATAACGTCGCGGCCACACAAGCGGCCGAGTGCTTCGAGCAGCCGGAATGGGTTACTATCATGGAGGCCGACGGTGTCAGGTTCGAGGACGGAGAGGTTGTCGAGATGTTCCTGGAGTCCCTCCGCAGGGGTCTGAATGATAAGAATGCGGCCATGGCGTACCAGGTGAGTACGCTGCGTTCTCTTGTTGGACTCCATCGCGAACCTCCTTCCGCGCAGACCATCGTCGACTCCGTGCTGCTGCGACCTCATCCTGCGGACCCTGAGGCTGCGTTGCTTTCGTCGACTTCCCATGTGCGGGTCCAGGTGGAGCAGGCCCGCAAGGATATCGTTCAGTTCCTCAAGAAGCGTTTTGCTACCATCAAACACGAAAATGGATTCTCTGGATTGGAACCTTGGGCTGCAGGGGAAATCGCCAACGGTGGGCTCGATCTTTCTTACGTTCCCATCCTTGCTCATGCGCCACCGTTTAGAACTCGGTGTCCAAGATCCTGCGGATCTCACCAATCCCTCGGCCCCTTCACCTCCACGTGGTGGACGACTTACAGTCCGAAACGGCCCAGTATCAAACGACTCGGACACCGTCAGTCTACATTCTACCCGTAGTGCTGCTCGGTCTTCGGTCCGCCGCGAACAGGTCAAGTCGTCTAGTGCCTCCTTGCATTCCGTTCACAGTACGCATTCAACGGCCTCCAGAACGACGACGGCGACTTTCCCCCGACGCGTGCCGCCTTCACCCACCAGCCTTCGCCCGGACTCAAAGCTTACCCCTGCGCTTTCGCGCTCAAGTATCACCGACACCAACAGGGCACGATCACCTCTCTCTCCTAGCCCGGGGACGCTACCAAGGAGCAGTATGTCCACTGCCAGTATCCGGAAGAGTACGGCGTCTGTAGCTTCATCGACGACACCCGAGAGGTATCCGCGCCCGAAATCTGTGGCCGCCTCCGTCAAATCCACTCGTTCCACAACCTCTACGATCCGGAAAGGTCCTGCCGCCGGTCCCTCTGGCCTCCGCACTCCATCGGGCTCGACTCGCGCGCCATCCCGAACCCCTTCCCGCGCTCCCTCGCGTGCGACTTCCACCGTGTCGACCACAAGCGAAAATACTACTGCGTTTGAGACTGCGCCGTCGGAGCTCACTCCGAGTAGCGTAGGACGCGTAAGGAAGACCTCCGCGGCGTCCACTCTGTCGACGGCCAGCTCGCGGGCTCCTGGCCCTTCTGCTTCTCGCAGCCCCAAGCGTCCCCCGTCGGTTGCATCGCGGACCGCACCCTCTCTCAAGGACAAGCCCGTGGATTCAGTACGGTCGACACCGGTCGCGAAGCGAACTGCATCGTCGACGTCGGTCTCATCAGTCAAGTCCACGACTACGAACGCGACGCGCAAGTCGGCTGCGAAGTCCACAACACCCACCCCTCCCTTGCCGAAGCCCGCTGGGGAAACGAAAGCGAACGGAAAGGGCCCCGAGTCGGCGACCGGCGAAGCTGGCGGGACTGCTAAGGGCAAGTCCGCCCGCCCGGCCATCTCGCACGAGAAGCAGGAGAGCGTGGTCTCTACGAGCAGCGTCTCGACCGTGCGGGACTCGCTGAAACGCAAGGGCTCCACGGACACAATCCGCGAGGGCGCGGCAGCAAAGGTGCCGCGGGGCGACACGCTCGAGATCGGCATCCCGTGCATCATCTCATCGAAGCGGACCCGCTTCCGCGCGCTTGCGCGGTACATCGGTGAGGTCGAGGGCGAGGTCGGGCCGTGGGTCGGGGTGGAGGTACCAATGAACGACGCGTGGCCGGGGGACAAGCTCGACGGCCGACAGTGGCACGACGGCACCTGGGGCGGCGTCCGGTACTTCGACATCGGCTCGTCGTCGGAGTGGGACGACTACGGGGACACGATTGGGCGGCGGCGGAGGAACGAGTGGGCGGGGAGTTCGAGCAAGAGCAGCCTGGGCAAGCGCGAGGGCGACCAGCTGAGCATCGAGCGGTCGAAGAGGCTGAGGAGCGTGTCGCCCGCGGTGTCGGACATGTCGACGTCCGAGTCGCGGGGGCTGTTCGTGCGGCCGCAGCAGGTGCTGTATGTCGTGGACGCGGTGGTCTGAGTGTCGAGATAGCGGAGGAGGGACTGTTTGCAGTGCGCTGCTCTTCTTAGGTTTGCTTTGAATGCTCGCGCTATCGTTGTATGCACCCGCAACCGAATCGTGGTCGATACCAGCTAGTTTAACATGAACTCTAATCACTCCTCGCGCGAAACGAAGGCTGAGCGATGGGCGTGACGGATGGTGAGTGTCAACTGAAGGACTCACGCACTGATAAACTTGTGCATTAGGATGGAAGTCAACGTGCGACTAAAGTAAGTCGAGGGACAGCGAACTCAGAACTCCCTGGCTGACGGTCTCCGTCACTTGATCTCGTCGAATGCCTCGACTAGATCATCAGCGAAGTGGGCGTACCCCTCTTCCTCCTCGTCTGTTTCCAGGTAGATGAGCGGCTGGCGGGCGTCCTGCTTCGTACGCCGCGGCATGCGCGGGGCCGTGGCGTGCGTTGCAAGGCTTGCGTGCGCTGCCAGGCTTGCGGCGCTTGGAGCCCTGGTCTGGGCGCGGGCGGCGGGGCACCTTCTTGGATGCCTTGAACGCCTTCTTGGACTCCGTGTCCACTGGGATGTCGCAGGTGAACTTGGGAGTCAGCTTGCGAGGCGGCACGAGAGGAGCGTGTCTGGCGAGAACTCATTGTCGTGCTCAATCCTGTCCCCGCCGCCGCTCTTTCTGCAGCTCGACTCCCGCCCGACACTCGCCTTGCGCGGGTGAACCTGTGGCCGGAGCGAGGTGGGCGTCGTCCATTCATTCCAGCAGCGGGGCGACGGCTTGGCGGCGTTTCGTGCTCTCGCAGAACCTGCTCTTCACCCGCCTCCCGACGCTCGCCCCCGGCCCGCACCGCCAACCCCGTGCGCAGACTTATCGCTCTTCTCCGCGGCACCAATCGTCTGTCCTATATTTCGCCCGTGCGTCCCCCTTCGCCCTCTCCCGCTCAAACATGCCTTCCCTCAAGCCCGTCCGCGAGTGGGCGCACCGACTTAGCCGCGCCCTGCGCTCTCGCGACGCGTTTTGTGCCTACGTCCGCACCCACGGCAACGCCCGCCGCGCGCACTCCTGGACGAACGAAGACCTCGCGCCGTCCCCGCCTTCGATGGTCAATTGGCGGGCCCATAACTTCTGCCTCTTCTGGTTTGGCATGGGCTTCGGCAACTGGTATGCCCCTGCTCTCCTCTCGCCCCTGCCCTTCTCACCTCTGGCATCCGAAGGACGCTAGGATCCAGCATCGTCGGTGCAGGCCTCTCGTGGTGGCAGGCAACTATCGTCGTATGGATCGCAGCCTCCGTCTCCGGTCTCGCCATGGCCTTCAACTCCCGGGCCGCCGCGAACTATCACGTCGGCTATCCTCTCCTTCTCCGAACTTCCTTCGGTATGTACGGTCACTACTGGCCCGTCATTGCTCGCGGAGCGGCCGCTATGCTCTGGGTATCCGTCCTCAGTGAGCACCTCTCCCTCGAAAGTCCGTGCCTACCTTTCACGCCGATTTTCCAGACTTTCAAGGAGGCGCCTATGTGTCCACCATGCTCCGCTGCCTCTTCGGGCACCGATGGGAGACCATCGGCCCCCGGTTTCCTCCCTCTGTCGGCACCACCCTCCAGCGATTCATCGGGTTCTTGCTCTTCTGGCTCATCGAGCTCCCTTCTGTTCTTTCCGCCCCAACCGCCTTCGTTGGCTCTACACTCTCAAAGCATCACTCTCCCTCCATCTGTGTTGGCCTTCTCGTCTACTGTCTCGTCCAGAGCCGCGCTCGTCTCGCTTCGGACGAGAGGTTGATCGATCAGGCACGCGGCCCACCGGTCCTGCGCTCGCCTGGCTTGTTGTGGCTCCATCACCTCCGCGATGGGAAAATGGGTGTGTACCCACGTGGTGGCGCTGCTGTGGTTCTAACCACTCCCTCGCCAACATGCCCGACTTTGCGCGCTACGCGACAGATCCCTCGGAACGATGTGGACGCACATTCTCTTCGTCCCCTTCCCCGCCGCGTTGGTCAGTGTCCTGAACGTGTCTCGGGCATTCCGCTAACGTCAATTCGCAGGGAGGCATGGTCGGCGTCTTCGGCACCTCGTGCTTGCAACGCGCGTGGGGCGTCACCCTCTGGAACCAGTGGGACGTCTACGACACCATCCTGGACCGCTCCTGGACCGGCCCCCGCGCGGTTCGGCGTCTTCCTCTGTTCGCCAGCGATGCCACCGCTCTCTTCCCGTCCTACGTCAACCTCACCCGGGGGATG
>NW_025954393.1:0-41499 GCF_022376455.1 Epithele typhae | reverse complement strand
CCAAGATCCTTCGACACGAGAGTACCCTCACCGATGTGTGCGTCGCGGAGCGTATGTTGTGGGCGTCGAGACGACAGACGACCGAAGAGGAGGACAAAGCATACTGTCTCATCGGGATCTTCGGTGTTCACCTCACTCCTATCTACGGCGAAGGGCAACACGCTTTCACCCGTCTACAGCGCGCCATCCTCGAGCAGATTCCCGATCAAAGCATCTTCGCATGGGGAATACGACCTTCCTTTCCCCTTTCGCTCAACAAGCCTCTTCAACGACGTCAGATGACGGTGGCGACCAGCGTACAAGTCAGTGGCTACCAGTCGTCCTACCTTCTCGCGGCGTCTCCTCTGGACTTCGATTGCTCCCTCGACATCATTTCTATCCCTCTACATACCCTTTCCTTGCGCTTGGGCATCCACGTCACATATCCCGACTACACGACTACGTCATACGGCATGCGCACCTCATTCCCCTCCTTCCATTCTACGACGACAACGGCGCCGAGCTCATGCTGGCCTTTTTGGCATGCGTAGACGTTACGGGACGTCTGATCGCTCTCGTCCTTCGCCCTTCACAATCGCAGTCTTCGAGCGCGGAGATGTTCGTGGGGGCCATGTTCCCGCAAAACAGAACGCAAGTGTCCGTGGACGCGACGCGATTGCACGACACTGGTTCAAGGATCCTCTCGGACTACTATCGCCTCGTTGCACTGCCTGCCGACCAGATTCGAAACTCTTCTAGTTACACACAGCTTCGGATGACCGACATCTACATTCATCAGAGCCTACCACTGGAAGAGCAAACGATCTCCCGAGACGCCCATATCCACCAAGCGCTCTGCATACTTCACCCGTCCGAAAGACCGCAAGTTACGCTCGCTCGCTGGTGTACCCCACTTCTCACCAAGCAAGGCTATTCCGTGTCCCACCTCAACGAGTATCACCTCCGACCACCCGAGTTCACCCTCTACCACCCCGGTAGTGCGACCGTCAACATCCGAATCGAACATTGCGCATGCGAGAACGGACGCCAAACGGGTCTTCTCCGCGCTGTCTTATCCCCATCATCCCATACACAGCAATCCACATCCCCCTCCGACCACCGCGGCGGATTCCGTTTCACAGGTCCACCAAGGTGCCACGACGACCACATTCAGTCGTGGGATCTTCGCGACGGCGTTGCTACCAAGACGTTCCCCCTACCCTCAAAAGGAACCACAAAACGTCGTCTCCGTCTTACGCTCAGCCTCACGGAGACGGGGCATATCCACTCGAGCAAGACCTACGTTCTGGACATCGAGGTCCTACACCGCTCGATCGATGGCAGGACCGCGTCAGATATCGTATCACACTCTCCGCAAGATGACAACGACTCTGTGGAGCAGCGCTTCGGTAGATCTCCCGCCCAAGAGTGGCACGACCGGTCGCGTTCCCAATCCACAGTCAGAGCGGACCCAAGTCGCGCTTCCGAAGACACACGTCGCCGCGAAGGAACGAACCGCGCTCCTATCACAACACGATCGCGTTCGGTAGACGGCTTTGTTCAGCGACCGGCGAGGGTGATGAGCCCAGATCCGTTCATCGAGGGCGACATGCATCAGGGTACAAGAAGTGCGACGCCTCCTTCGCCAGACAATGAAGGCATGTACGGTGGCGCACGGCATCACGGTGAGTTCCATCAACAGTGCAACTATAGCTAGCGTTGTCAGTGGCTAATCATGCGGATGTGTGCAGGGGGTTTTCAACGTTCCAACACCGCAGTTAATCATCGACCGTCGGGACGGCAGCGTAACGAGCGGAGGTAACGATTTCACGATGTCAGGTTCACGCATGAAATTGATTCGAGTAACTCTGTACAGAGCTTCAGCGTGGCCTGCGATACCTTCTGAACACATCGCCGATTTCGTGGACGGAGTCCCACCGGGCCAGGTCGAGTCGACCCCTCCTCGGAGGAATAGTTACAACCGCAATGCAAGGAGTCCAGACGGGCGAAGCTCAGAGGTCCTCGGCACAGAGAGGTCGCGTGTTCCACAAGCTTCTTCACGGCATGGTCAAAGCAACGCTCCGCCTGTACCACGGACTTCAGCGCACGCGTCTCGTGCGGTGGCGCCTCCGCATTTTGGGGGGCTGGATCGTCGCTCTGACGGTCGTGCGGGCCAGCCTACGAACGAGCTTCAAAGCCCTCCAGCCTCTCCGCCCGGCTACCACCCCCGAAGAAGCGAAGCTGCGCGGCGGCGGTCACAATCACCCCGTCCACGTGGCGCAAGAACTCCTAGGCCAGAGACGACGGGAGGCGGCCTGCCACCGAGGTGGCCAGAACCTACCGCCGCCGGATCTCCCCAATCCAACTCTCGCTCAGCACCATCTACCTTCCGTCCACATAAAGCTCGCTCCCGCTTCCCGATCAACGACTCTTCAGATGCAGAAGTGGAGACCTATCACACGGATACTTCCGACCCCGACTCAGCCTTACACTACTCTCCCCGCCGTGCAGCCCCCAGTCCGTCTTCTCCACCACGACGCCTCACGGAGAGCCCGCTCCCACGGGTACTTAGCGATGCCGAGTCGGGACGTTCCCGAAACACGAGCACCACTCCCTCGAGCCAAGCGGACTGGGTTCAGAGCGCGATGGAGAACGAGTCCTTCAGCGTCCAGGAGCGATATGGTGGGACTTTCTCCCGTTCCGGTGACCCCCCTGCGCACAATGCGGTAGGCTTCAGCGGGACAGTTCCACCGACACGCACCGCAGTGCACAGCGACGGCGCAGGGTCACTCGTACCACTTCCTCACGGCTCCGAGAAGCCGGACCTTCAACGGCCAGCGGTGCACATTCCCCATCCCACCTCGTCCGCGACAAGCAACGTCTCCACAGGCCACGCGTCTCCGGAGAACGTATCTCACGATGGGCGCCGACCGCTCAACACTGGACACATCGATCACGTCAACGCGACTGGTGCCACTCCGCCTGAAGTCTCCTCTCAGATCCCAGGTGCCACTTCGCCGGACTCGCGAGGACCGAGACGGCCACCAGGCATGGATGCGCGGCCACCACATGAGGCTTCGAACACTCCCAAAGACAAGAAGCGAAGCTCGCTGCGGGGAGTTATGATGTTCTGGAAGAAGAATGGCACTTGAGACACCGTTTTATTATATCGAGTGAAAGGTCGCGCGCTCAAGCCGACGTAAATAGAGGGCCGTACGAGGATGAATGGACCAGAGGTCCTGTGTACGCACAAGTTGGGCGACCGCATGTCGTTCGTATTTCGGAGAATGTCATTTCTACAGGATCGAACCAAGCGCTCTCTCGCCTGTCGGTTTACCACGCGCGACGAATTTCCACTTGGCACCCGCTGCTGAGTTGTCAATGAGTTGTCTCCGTCAGTCCCTCTACCTCTTGGCCGGCCTCCTTGTATATGTGAAGCCTGGGCGGATCCCGTCCTCCTTTGATGGTCTTGATAACCAAGACATTGCAAATCGATGTAAATTTCGGCCAGGCACGCGTGCCCATGCGCCCACAATGAGTCTTCTTTCCGCCACCCTCATCAGCCGACGATATTCCTCATTCCCACCGCAGGCCGCATCCACATGGTCCAAAGCCCAATGATCTGTGCGCGCTCTATTGGGTGTTCTTTGCGTAGCGCGACTATGCTAGTCTCTGCCGACAGGGTCAAACGATCGCGCTCAAGTTGTGAAATTTACCACTAGGGTGAGCGGTTTAAACTTATGCTCGCTCTCTGCCAACAAGTATTCACGTCTGGTGCATTTTCCAGTTTTGATTTGGGAAGCCCGTGAGCCTGGATGTCTAGAAGAAAGGCGTCTAATTCAGCATGTTTCGAAGAATCACTGGATGAGGGCGCATGGGAGCCATCTTGTGAAAAGCCTCCGTGTCGACTCAGTGCCTCTTATCCTCGACCGCTCACTCGATTCTGCACGCCTTGCCCCTGTCTCCAACTTGCATCCCCCCGTCTACTCGCCTGAGGGCCCGTCTCTTTAGTCAGTACTGCCCATTATGCGACATCCCTTACCGACTCACACGTCTTACAGTCCAGTATGCGTATGCTCGATACCAGCACTGGCCGGTTTTCGGACCAGCTTCATCACCGTCGAGTTCGATACGCCATCTTGTCCCACGTTTGGTCGAGGCGGGAGCACAGCAACTACGTGCCAGAGCAGACGTACGAAGACCTCGTCGAGATTCAGGCGGAATACCCTGCGCCCGATTCGTCCATCCTTCCTCATCTATCCGACAAAGTACAAAAGGCATGCGAGCTTGCCCGCAGCCACAACTTCAAGTACCTATGGATCGACACATGTTGCATCGACAAGACAAGCAGCTCCGAGCTTTCCAAAGCGATCAACTCCATGTTCGAGTGGTATCGCTGTGCCAAGGTCTGCTACGCGTTCCTTGTCGACGTCCACGACGGAGTACTCGACGATCGCTATAGCGGCTTCGTGGAAAGCGAATGGTGGAATCGTGGATGGACCCTTCAGGAATTGATCGCCCCGCCTCATGTCCTCTTCCTGACGAATTCATGGACGCCGTTCGGAACGAAGCAGACGCTGTCTTGGCTCATCACGAGCGCCTTTGGCATCGACGAGAAGGTGCTCCGGAACGAACGGGTCCTGTCTGACGTATGTGTTGCGGAGCGCATGTCATGGGCGGCCAACCGCAAGACCACCGAGGACGAAGACGAGGCGTACTGTCTGATCGGAATCTTCGGCGTCAACGTCACCCCCATCTACGGCGAAGGACAGCACGCCTTCGTCCGTCTCCAACACGCTATCCTCGCGCAAATACCTGACCAGACCTTGTTTGCATGGGGCGGACGGGAGAAGGTCAAACTACCTCTACACGGCGACCCCAAGTTTTTCCACGCCGCCGGAGAAGCGTCTCTGCACGCCGCCGGTCTCGGCGCTGGGTACCCATCCGCCCATCTCCTCGCCTCGTCTCCTCGAGACTTCCACAACTGCAAGCCAAGCTATATGGGCCCGGTCATCAGGTCCATCTCTCAGCATCAGCTCTCCCAAAAGTTGGCCATGGGCCATGTCACATATCCACACTACACTGCAACTTCCTTCGGCATGCGTACTTCCTTCCCCATGCTCTCTTACACCACCGACCACGGCGTGGAGATTAGTCTTGCATTCTTGGCTTGCGAACACATCTCTGGAGCTAGCGAGAACCTCCTTGCCCTTATTCTTCGCCATTCGCCCACAAGCAAGGAGAAATATGTTGGCGTCATCAACCCAAAGCGTCACCCAAACCGCTGGGACTACTCTCAGCAATCGACTCTCAATATCGCACACTCATCCAATCCCCCTGAAAATGACCTTTGTCGCATAGCGATCGTCATGCCGGAGATCGACGTCGATCCCTCGAACTTGGACCAGCGCTCTCCCTATCTCCACTTTGACATCACTCTGGCCGACGTCTTCGTGTCGCAGAGCCTGCCACGTCACGAGCAGACCATCTATGCGGATGCGGTTATTCATCAAGCCCTTTGTTTCTGGCCGCTTGCAAGTATCTCGACCACGGAGCGCCCCCTGAAGGTGTCTCTCGCGCCGTGGTGTCGACCACTGCTCGAGCGGACGGGATACGCGATTGTCAACCCGGACGGCAATACGGTCCCATACTTCCGACTCGTCGTCGGCGATCATGAGGTGTACACTCTACAGATCGATCGCTGCGCATGCAATGAGGGGTTCCTGCAGGGCGCCCTTTGCCTCCGTCTCTGGACATCCGCCCATCATATACGCCAACACGGCTCCTTCCGCTTCGAGTCACGACCGTGCAGCGACGATCACATCGCCTCGTGGGCGATCCGTGATGGCATCGCCTCTCATACGATCTCCCTAGCAGACAACGGCCACAAAACACGCTTTCTGCGTCTCTCACTCAGCCTGGCATTTCACTCGTATGACCCCGCTTCTGACGCGGGCACGCACATCCTTGACATCGAAGTCCTGGGTGGGGCACCTACCGGCGGCCCTACGGGGTCGCCTCGATACCATATTGAAGACCGTATACACGGCGAGTTCACGCCGACGCCTCGCTGGCAGGATACCTTGGTTTCGTCGTCGAATCCAGCGACCGAGAACCATCCAGCACCTCCAGCAGGAAGGCGTCCATCGGCGAGCAATGCCCAGAGGCTGCCAGTCACGCGGAACCAGGAAGCACCCCAGTACAGCGGCCAGGACGACTTCATTGCGCATCAACCCTCCTCGAGGGTCAACTCCGAATCTTCGGCGCACTATCCTGCCGTTGAACTGCACCACGGAGTGAGGTTTCAAGAAGGTAAATCACCACTCTTTCGCGTCACAGTGACGCTCAATGTTGAATGCTGCTTTTTCACCGGAAGAGCGACCCCACACTGGGCACTCGTCTGGCAGCGACGCCACTTTCGGTAGCGCTAGAAGCTCGAGCTCGGCGCACGGAAGGTTCGTTGGTTTCCATGCTCGATCGCTTACTATTTACTCACGTTGACTCTCTTCAAGCAACTCGTCTCAGCAGGTCAGGGCTTACGCTAGGCAGGACTCAGAACACCGCGAACGTTCTGGGCTCGGTCCGCCCTCGGGTCCTGCCGCTTTCGAGGGTCGGAGACATAGCTTTGTGACGGCGGGATCCCCAGACGCGCAGTCTTATGCGGGCGCGATAGCGCAACCCGAGGAATCGTTCGATTCTGCCCCCATTCCAAGGCCCCTTGATCACGCACAAGAACCGGCGCCCTCTTATCAAAACTGGAGCAGAGAGCCCAGCGACCAGGCACCTTTTTCACATACTCCTCACTCCTCCACCGCACCACATCATCAGTATACTTCGGGCAGTTCCAGCTCTGGCGAACCCTTGGATCAACAGCCTTTGCTTTCGAGGAACCTCAGCTCGAACTCCGCAGACGCCCGCGGTTCCCAGACTGTATCTCGTTCCGATTCGCGCTCTCGACCTGCAGCTGAGCTCTCTCATCAAGCGGACTCATTGCAGTCGCATATTTCCGAGCACGCGTCATATCCCACCGGGTACTACAGTCAGCCTGGGTTCCCCGACGCCAACCTCCATGACCGAGCTCACACCTACTCTCACCCTCAATTTCACGCGGACGCACAACCTGGCATACCTCCATCAGAGATGCAATACTTGAATCAAATGGAGCGTTTCCTGGCATCCATAGGATATGCCGTGGTCCCAGTTCCTCCATATCCGCCCGCAGAGCCCCCTTATGACCCCTCGGAACAGATCCTCCCCCAGCGAGATCTCGCGCCCGAGCACCAGCGCGCGACGATGGACTCGCCCGAGCCGCTGCCGTCGAGCAGCGCTGCTCAGTCCGCGTGGTACCCGCGCACGCCGCGTATCAGGGATCTCTCCATGGACGGGCAGGCAGGACCTGCACCCGCTCACCCGGCGCCCCCCTCCTCCACCGCGCCGCCCCATCGCTACTCCCATTCCAACCCTGTCCCTCCACCACGGAATCCTACGACCATGCCTGGGGAGTTCCCTCGGGGCCATGCCCTCTCGGTTGCATGGACTAGTGCGGCATCTGACCTCGCGTACCTGCCCGGCGCCGCTGTCCCCGCACCCACAGGCCCACAGGGCCCCCAGCGTCGACGTCTACCAACGCGCGGCGATACGCTCGTCGCGGAGCTCGACCCCGACGCGACCCCTCGCCCCCGTATCATAAACGATGTCGAGGACCGCGCCGCCGGACCGGAGGGCGCACGGGAGATCAGGGACAGTTCGCGGCGGCCGCCCAACGCGCCAGCTCAGGTTCCCGTGATGAGCACGTCTTTCTCGGACGCTTCCCCTATGCCTAGGCCTGCTCAGGCTGCCCCCGGCGCGAACCCTCCTCCGGACGCAATGCCGCGTGTGAGAGAGCGGGCCAATGGTCATGGTCGCTCGGTGAGCGAGGGAGTTATCCCGACTGCGGAAGATCTTGCTTACGCGGAGAGTAGCAGAAGTAGGGCGTCGAGGAATTCCAGCTGGTTCCAGAGGGTACTAAGCTGGCGCGAGGGACGGGGTCCACGTCAAGGAACTGATGGCCGGTAGCTCGGAGATAGGGTACGATTATGCTTGACCCTCGGATGTACATTGTATCGTTAAGAGCATATCAGAGATGTTTTTGACTCACTTGGACTGCCTCGCAAGTGAGCATGCGTCAAAATACTGTACAATATTGCGCAGGGATGCGGCCAACCCAAGTTGCACGGTGCCTCGTGCCGCATGCGATCTCACACCATGATTCATGAGTTTCCCTGTCATTACTTTGTACTCATACTCTACAAGTCTACTGTAGCTCCGACCAAGTCTCGATATCCACGGCGATCTGCCCCGGAAGCTCGGCATGCCCGGCGCGGGGTTCAGCACAGGAAGGCGGCTCCCGGAGCCTTGCGTAGGGTACGAGCGTGAGCGCGACTGGTGACTAGAGGCGGAGAAGTTGTTGAGCTAGTTCTCGGCGAGGTTGAGTGTGCTGGCGTGAGTCCGAGGATCGACAGCTGTCGTTCTCTCGGCAGTGGTGGTGACTGCTCAACCGCTGCATCTCCTGAACCGTCAGAGACTCAAGGACGACCGCCTCGTCCCAGCGAACCGAGGTTGCACTGCTCGTTCGCCGGCCACAAGAGCCCTTCTCGATGACCGACCAGCGCGACCAGTTTCATCGATCGTATCCGTGACTGTCAACGTCAGCCGTTGGAGGGGTTCCATGGCGGTCGGGTGCGCGTATCCCACTGCTGAGGGTCGCCGCGGAGCCTGTGCGAGGCAAATGACCGGCCTCTCCGCGCTGTAGAGCATGCAGTTCAGTGACCTCTTCAATATCATCACCATCATCTACAAACGCCAATCCAGTCCCCGTGAACTTGTGGGGCAGCGTCGATGGAGACGCCACCCACCTGCCCCATCGCGGTGCACACGATCCGCTCAATGCGGTCGCTCGCGCAGATGGCTAGCTGGGCGCACCTGAACCGCGCATACAACAAGGCCGCAGTTTCGACACCGGCGCGCTCTCAGCAGGACTCCGCTTTGGGGAATGAACGATAGGTAGGGCGAGGACGCAGGACAACATGTAGTATAATACACAAAATGCTTACCTTGAAAGAAGGCGGGGGCGGAGGCGCCGATGAACGCGAGTGGGCTGGCCGGAATAATTCTGAGGGACCGGTTCTCACCAGAGCTCTGCGTGGACCGGTGAAGGTGGCATGGTCTCTTGCCCTAAACACGGGCACGGTCACATGACAGATCCATGGACGTTGCTAACCTGCTTACATGTATCTCCGTCTCAGCGTCGACTACCTGTTTAGCATCGCCGATTTCCTGCGTATCAGCGCCGACTTCCCTGCTCTCTTGCTTCCCCTAAAATGTGGCGCGGTCTGTACCCCCCCCCACTCCCACCAGGCTTGGACGCTTATGCGCGTACGTCGCGTCGTCGACTGCAGAGTTCCAGCTCTAACGCTTCGCTGCCCGTTCGCGCCTTTTGCTCTACTCCTGTTCAATCTGCTTGGGGCTTTCTAAATCATACTCGGTGCCTATGCCGTCTAATCATATGTGAGATCTTCTTATCTTTTTGGTCCTTCGTACCGGGAGGTTTATGGCTCCGGCCGCAGGCAGGCAGGAGTCTTACGAGTCTACGACGGTGACAGCACACCATGCAGTCCGGGCTACTTCCAGGCCCCCTGTGTGGTTTGATGTCTGTGGAGCTGCCTTCTAGCTCGTGGCTGTGGAACTACTAGCGCATGTTCTGGCATATACGGGCGGTCTGTGTCCGTTAAACATTTTCAACGCCGACCGGTGGCTGATGTGGGTCTTCTAACAGCTTCTGCGGTCCCTCCAACCCGCTTCCATTCACCCCGAGCCGAGGCAATTGGCGGTATATTCGGGCCTCGTGGTGAGAATTACCGGAGACATCACTTTCGACGAGTATCAATGTCACCGAGACTCAAGATCGATGACCTGGCCAGCCGTGTTACTTCCTGACGTGGGCATGCTGGCACGTTGACAGCACTTCCTGACAGCGCGGACGTTACATCTCCCATCTGGTTAGGTTCAGTCCTGGGAGGCGGACAACACTTCTGATGCGAAGGATTGCTCAGCGTTCCTGCCTATCCGTCGAGCTTTAAGTCCTAGACACTCGGAGACCTCACACCACCCCCCTCACTCACTCTCTACCCGTCTGCCGGGGTGCCAAGCCTCGCCCTTGCTGCGATAAAAACCGTGGTTATCCGACTGTGAGTATTACAGTAGCCTTTTCATGCGTTTATTCGACCCATCCGAGACGTAGATGCGCCTCCTTGAGACCGAAACGGGGAAGTTCGAATGGTTTAGTGAACCCCACCTAGTCCGTTACGCCATACTATCCCACGTGTGGTCCAAGAAGACGGATGCCGATTACACCCCTGAGGAGACATACGCAGACGTTGTCAAGGCGCAATCTACGCATCCCGACGACACACTCTCCCATCTCTCCGAGAAGATCCAGAACGCTTGCAGAGTCGCGCTAGGGGACGGCTTCCGATACATCTGGATCGACACTTGCTGCATCGACAAATCCAGCAGCGCCGAGCTTTCCAAAGCCATCAACTCAATGTTCAACTGGTATCGCTGCTCCAAGATTTGCTATGCCTACCTCGACAAGGATTTCAAGGAGCCCTTCCATCCGGACGAAATCCTGAAGTGTGTCTGGTTCAGACGTGGGTGGACCTTACAAGAACTCATCGCCTCTCGCCTCGTCGTCTTCATCTCGAAGTCGTGGGGACTCCTCGGCACGAAGCATGGCCTGGCCCCCTACATCGCCAAGGGCACCGGGATCAGCATCGAGGTACTGCGCCATGAACGACAACTCGCTGATGTCAGTGTGGCTGAGCGCATGTACTGGGCTTCCACGCGCACGACGACCGAAATGGAGGACGAAGCGTACTGCCTGATCGGTATCTTCGGGGTGAACATGATGCCCATCTACGGAGAAGGGGCGCACGCATTTGCACGTCTACAGCGCGCCATTCTCGAGCAAATCTCCGACCAAAGCATTTTCGCGTGGGGCCTGCGATCGGGTCTTCCCTTGACCATAAAGCGTCCTGAATCCAATCGCCTCATCCAGCTCCCCGTCCAACTCAGCAACTCCCCCGCATCATCTCTGCTTGCCCCCTCACTCGCGGACTTCCACCTCAAGTCCCCTCTCGAAATCGTCAGCATCGATGAAGACTCTCTAGCGTCCCGGTTGGGGCTCTCCGAGATCCCGCGCTCAGAGTACTCATTCACACCTCACGGGATGCGCGTCTCTTTCCCCATCAGCACCTGCTACGACAAAGACGGCAACGAGCTCCGTTTAGCGTTCTTGGCCTGCCAGGACTCGCAGAAGCAGCTTATGGCCCTCGTCCTCCGCCCCAGCGCCAAGTCGAAGCAGCACAGTATGGACATGTTCGTCGGCACGATACCTCCATTCCGTGACAGTTTCCAAGTCAACGTGGATGAAAATCATCTTAGCCATACCATCTCCCAAGTCTTCCATGGCTACTACCGTATTGTCAGCATCACCGATGAACAGCTCGCGCCCTTCGTAGCCAATGCTCCACCTCAGGTCAAGCGTATCTACCTCCCCTACACCCTCTCCCCCGACGATCACCTTCTGCACCGCGACGCACCCACCCACGAAGCTCTCTTCGCGAACACCCCACCTTCCCCCCTCTCTGTGCAGCTGGCGCACTGGTGCGCTCCGCTCCTGCAGATGCACCACCTGAACATTAGCGCCACTAGCGCCACCACCGGCCATCCGCTGCGCGAGTTCACCCTCACGATCCCGTCCTCCTCCCACGCGAACGACAGGGTGACGTTCAGCATCGGCCACTGCGACTGCCGGAACGGGCGCGACCGCGGTGCGCTCCGCGCGCTCGTTTATGGCCCCCGTTGGTCGCTCGTTCAGCCCGCCGCGCGCGACCAGGACAGCCGCCATGCGAACCTGCAGTCGTGCGAGACGGACCACATCACGGCATGGGACATGCGCGACGGGGTCGCGTCGAAGACGTTCGCGCTCACCGCGCGCGACCCCAAGGCGGAGAAGAAGACGTACAGGTTCCGGATGACGCTGGGCCTGCTCGACCCCCTCTACATCATCGGCCGCGCGAAAGAGTTCGTCCTCGACATCGAGGTCCTCCCGGGCGGCGAGAGCAGCGACAACATGACGCCAGGGGAGAGGCTCGTGCCGCAGCAAGCCAGTGGCATTCATGGAGATGGCGAACACCGGCCGCGTCCCGCGCGCGAGACGACGATACTCTATCCGGTGGATGCGATCCAGAACGACACCCCCTCGACGGTGGCCAGCACCACCGACTCGTGGTCCCGCCCAACAGGGCAGGCCTACGAGCGAGATAGTACGTCTGTCGATGGGCCACCTTATCCCGATCATCAAGCGATGCAAAAGCGTGCGTGTGTATATCAGGGAGTGTCGAGCCAGGCTCACTCTATCTACAGCGGGCCGGGCGCCCCCATCCTCGCCGGCACGCTCTCATATGACGGGCCATGGAGGAAACTATCACGCTCAGTCAAAGCCTGTACGCGGGTGAGGGATTCCCAAACGTTATCTAGACTACAATGGTTGCTCATGAACATTATACATGGGCCCGTTGGGCATCAGAACATCGCAACTGGTGCGCTTCCAAGGTCCGCAGCAAGCCATCGCGTCCACCTCTCAGCATGCCTCACAACAACGCTACGAACGGAGTGATTCGATTTATCACCGCTACGGCGCCACGCCGCAGATTCGTCCGACGAGCTCCGACGGGGTCAGGGACGCGAGACGATCCACGTACGAAACTCAGCCCCGTGTACGCTCTTTGGATTCGCTTGTTCGCGCTCCCTTCCCATATCCAGAGGACCCAGCCGCATACCACAGCAGCCCCGACGTCGCCTACGTGGCCGCAGGGTATTCAGCTACCTATCCGCCCCGTTATGATCAGCCGAGCCGAATGTCCACGTCGTTCAAATCCCAGTTCAGCGACGACATGCCTCGATCCGAAAGCCCCACCTCTGACCGCAACGAGGACGAGTCGACGGGGCACCAGACCCCGCGAGGGCGCCAACCCATCAACATCCCCGCCAGAAACCCCTCTCGAAACGCCGTCGACGGGTTTAGAGACGACCTCCGATACGCTGCGCAGTCTCCGACCCATCCACACGGGCCAGCTCGGCGTCGCGACACCAACCTTCCTTCCGCGTACTCTGCCCCCGCTGCAGCTCCGGGGATGAACTATGCGGGGCGCTTTTCCGATCGCCCGGCTACCCCCCTCCCCCTCGACAGCCCCAATCTACCCTCACCAGTTTCCGCGAGCCAGTCATCGCACACTGGCATGCTGCAGTATCCGCCCCTTCCGCCCAGCGAGGAGTCCGGGTTCGGGACGGGCGGCTCCCAAATCCAGCACGCTATCTCTCCTCTAATCCAGCACCCTCTTCCTCCGATCCCTACAGCACCTCCACCACAATTAGGGACGCAGCCAACAGCGCCAAAGGTGGCGCAAGCGGAGACAGAACCGAAGAAGAAGAAGAAGAAGCGGCTCTCGCGATTGCTCAACATCTTCAAATGAAGGATTGAATAGAGGGCGGAGGCGTTGGCTTGAAGCGACGCGGAAATTTGCTATAGATGGGTGTATTTTGGTCGGCTTTGCCATCGCGACAATCGCCCGCGCGTATGACTTAGAAAATCACATTCGTGCTTAGCAGCAACGGAAGGAAAGTGGATTGTTTTACAAGCGAAAGCCTGGGCAGGGCGTTGGCAGCGGCTACGGCAGCCAGCAGCTTTTCCGTCTCGCTGCGGGCGCAGATCAGCAGATGGTGGTGAGACACAGTTCATGAGAACTTTCGGGAGCACACCTTGGTGATATCCGGACGACGGCCTCCGTGCCCTCCTCGGCAATCCAGAGGATGTCGACGTACGTGTGCGATGAGACGAGCCCGAACGACTGTCCGAGCGCTGTCTGAATGGTCCTCCGGAGGGTGATGGCGTCGTTGCAGGGCGGGGTGACGGCGAGCCGGACGTAATTGTGGGCAGGTGGAAGGCGGCGGCGCATGGGACGCAAGTGACAGAGCGCGCTGATCTCCGTTCGAGGACGAAACTCAGGCTGTGGGCCAGAGGAGGGGAATATTGTAGATTGTAACGCGTTGGAACTTGGAGCGATCGGTTTGACTGCCACCCGACGAGAGGAGGGTGTCGAGGAGACGGTCGAAGGAGCGTTTCAACGGACTCGAAGCTCGCCCGGCGGCAGGGGTCGGGCCGGCGAAGCCAAATGCGCAATCAGCCAATCAGGGCAGGGTGGTACGGGCGCCTCCCGGCATGATCTCACAGAACCGTCGGACGCACACGCGCTGCGCCCTTTGCTCCTCCTCCATCCCCGCCCGCCCTCTCGCCCCTCTCTCACCCCCGCAGCGACGCCTCGTTCTCTCATATGGCGGCAAACGGCGCCGCGTCTGGCGAGCCCGAGCACAAGTGTTGCGGGGTGTCCGCCGAGGAGATCCAGGAGAAGCGCGAGGTCCGCAGGAACAAGCAGCAGCCGTGGATTGTTCTCAAGCTCGCCGTCTTTCTTACCATCGCCATCATAGTGTATACGTGGTATGTATACGTTGGGAGACTCTGCATCCCCATGATTAGGCGCGACGGGGGTGCGCTGGGCAGCCACGGCTTGGGCAGTGAGTTTGGTATCACGCGATGTTGCTCTTCATGTATCGTGCTAACGGGTATTTTCGGTAAACAGTTGGTTTGCTGGTGGTATTTGTCGTTCTTGGACTGTTTATGATCTGGTCGTATGAAAAGGTGCGTGCTCTCATCCCTGCACTCGACACACTTCCGCCGTCTCTACCTCAAAGTTCGTGACCTTCCCTCCCAGGAAGTCCGTTCTTTAGACCTCCCTTGATGTATTCTCTCCGTGCATCGACGTTGCCGAGTCCCGGACTGACTGAATGCTGTCACAGATTGTCCTCACCCCTCCTGGCTTCGCAAGAGACGTGAGTGCCTTTCTGTGCTTTTCTAGATCGCCTCCTTACTTTATTATTTCCAGTATGTACAAAAAACTCCCGCGCCAGCAGGCCACGGCGGCTTTCACACTTTCTGGGAGTCCGAGAGCGAAGCTGAACTCGCCGCCGCACGCTACGGTCCCCCACAACAATCCGCCCCTCTTCCAACTCCCACGCCGCCCCAGTCTCGACGTTCGGAGTCACACCACAAACGCAGCACCTCCGACTCTGCACCAAGGATTCCCGAGAAAGTTCTCAATGGTACCGCGAGCGTACGCCACCATGGCTCGCAGAACGGCCATGCGCCTTCGCCCACCAAGGAGAGCTTTGGCACTACGGATAGGCCTCCCGCGGCGGCGGGAGCGCACTCGGCCGTCACGACGGAGAAGGGTCATAGGAACGGACATGCTCAGCCAGCCCCGATTTCGGCGAAGCACACTCGCCGTCCGCCCAAGACGCCGGTGCTTCGCGATGAGTACAGGTATTGCTACAAGGACGGCTTCTTGAAGCCCCATCGCGCACACCATTGTCGTGCCTGCGGAACGGTGAGTGCTATGTATCCTTGGTCAAGCAGGAGTCTGACGTTTATCGGCTGTAGTGTGTACTCAAGTACGATCATCATTGTCCATGGATCGGCCAGTGTGTGGGAGCGCGGAACCATCGAGTAAGCACCTGCTGTGCATATGTGCGCGTTCGAGTTCGTCCTGACGGTCCTGCAGTTCTTCTACATCTTCGACTTCTGGGCCTTCCTCTTCTGCTCCTTCACGTTCGCCTCACTTGTTGGCCTTGTGGGCCAGGCTGCTTCCAACCGACCGGACTTCAGTATTGACGGCCAGCACATCGCCATCATTGTGATGTACGTTCTTTCCGCCCCTGACGCGCTCACTTGCCTACCCATGCACCTACTGCTGACACAATTGCGATCACCTAGATCCGGATTTTTCATGATTTTTACCTTCTCCCTCCTCGTTGCCCACGGTATCCTTATTGCTGGCAGCTTCTCGACCGTGGAGCAGATGGCCGTCCAGCGCACCACAGATCGCGAGAAGCGTGTGATGGCACGCCTCCATAGTCGGTGGGCTATCAGGTGCGTCTGCTTCGCCTTGTTGCCGGCCCGTCACTGACCTCCCGGGTGACCAGCGCGAGAAAAGCGACCAGGAAGCTGTGGGACGCGGAATGGGGGCGACTTGGCAAAGAGGGTCACATGTGGTGGCTGGGCGGTACGCGAAACAACTGGGAGGCGACGATGGGCGACAAGGCCTGGATGTGGTTCTGTGAGTACTTGCCCGGTTGCTGCATTCTGCATTTTGCTTCAATCACCCGCACCCTTCCATACCCTTGCCGTCGTATCTTCGTCAAGTTGCTGACGACGTTCCTCCCAGTGCCCATCGGCCAGAGCCCAGACGATGGGATGAGCTACGTCGTCAACCCGCGTTTCGACGCTGAGGGCCGCTGGCTCCCTCGCAGCGAATGGCCCGCCGAGCTCCGCTAGCCCTTCTCTACCCCCATTGATCCTCACTGCTTGCGGTCGTAAGTTCTTTCCCCACGCACGTCCCACGACGCGCTACCCTTCCATTCCCACATAGACACCTTATCTCGACGACATCGCGACGACCCCGTCTGAAGATCTGACGCCCGGCGCTTGGCGCACGATCTGCGGCACCCATATGAATACACACGTACTTACATATATATCAACCATCTATTTACCACCCGGACGGTCACGCACCAGGACACCACTGCCCCCGATACGCGCTCTCCCCCCTGCTGTCGCCTCTCTACGTCTTTGCTGTCCGTATCCTCCGAGTCATATTGTAATGCGCCCGAGGGCTTGTTCATGCGCTTGAATGCCTTGCGGCCTTGGACGTCGTTTGCCTACAGTCCCAACCAGGGGTGATCGCACAAGGACGACAGGAGGTACGTGGGACTCGCAACCGTTGCATTAAAATGGGCGCTGGGATACAAGATGGGCGGTGAGGATGTACAGACAGCAAACACCACTCCCGGTCGCTTTCCACGTTCGCGCCCGCCCGGTCGACGTCTATGGGTCTCTCCGCGTGCTGCGTCTCGTCGAAGAGGACGGAGGTGAGGTGGGCGACGCGGGATGTGGATCCGTGAAGGTCGAGCGACCGTCCTTGAGCGCAAGGGATCTCCGACTCTTCTTAGGCGATCCAGACTGTTGGAAGGGGGCCTCTTCGCGCTCGTCGACAGCAGTGGGAGGAGCGTTGCACATGAGATCGTCAGAGAGGGAGGGGGAAATTCGGAGCCGAGGGTGGTAAGGGGAGCACGAAGGCAGACGAGTCCATGGTCGGCAGGAACGAGCTTGGGCAGAGGAGCAGCTTCAGCGGGCGGCTCCGTGGGCTAGAAAGAGGCGTCGAGATCATCCGCGAAGTCGAGGGAGCCGGGAACTCGGTCGGGAGCGCATGGCGCGTAGGACATCCGCGACATCGTCGTCGTTGGAGCTGGAAGACACGGACGTCGTTGCAGCCTCGGTGAGCTTGAGCAGACCTCTACGACCGTCGTCTGCGTCCGCGGTGTCATCTTCGTCGTCTTCACCGACACCAATCTCAAACTCGTCCGCAGAGGGGGCAGGAACGGGAAGATTTTGGTCGACGGTCGACTCAGTATCCTCGTCTTCGCCGGAAAACAGCGACCAATCGGCCTCATCGAAGACCGAGACATCTTCAGAGCAGCATCGCCCGTGATTGCTAAGAAGATGCTGCGACGAGCACAACCGCGACGAAGGTCCCGCGTGCGCCGCCGTGGCGTCGCCCAAGAGCCCGAACTTGGTCGTCGCATACATCGGAGCCGAGCCTTGCCCACGACTTGAACCAGGCCTAAGCAGACGGCGATGACGGCGCAAGGAGCTTCAATAGCGAAATCGAGAGCGTGAATGCCCGGACGGTGTGGGGTATGGCGGAGGGGGCGGACTCCGGAGGTGAACATGATATGGCGGAGATGCGTGGGGGATGTGTACATGCGGGAAGGGGTGGGTAAGGCCTGTAAGGTATGGTATGCAGGTGCTCATGCAGGTGCGGTCGGGTAGCCAAGCCTGGGGCAGAGCAGAGATAAATCTGAGGCAGAGATGTTGGCGGTCTGACCGGTTTCTTGGGTTAGTTTGGTTCTGTCATTGGGGCAAACAAGGCCACCTAGCGGTGAGCACCCTGACGTCGCAGAGGATTTGTTTGTGCGAAAGCTATTGATTACCGACTGCAGATGACGAATTGTTGACACGCTCTTCGACAACGCTGAAGGAGTGAGAAGACGCGACGTCATGGGCGGATACAGGCCTGGCATGCACGGCTGGACGGCGCCCGCAAGGACACGCGGCGAGTGGACTCGGTACCACGACTGGTGGTGGCCATACTTGGCCTAAACTCGAGAACGAGGAGGAGAACGAGGAGACGAAGAGGGACGTAGGCTCGATCATCCATCCGTTTTCGTCGTCCCTCCTCAAACGGCTGGTCGAACTGGTGGGGGTTTTGGCAGGCGCACCATAAAAGGAGAGCACGTGACGTGAGTGCCCTCCCCTCGCTCCACTCCCCCGCCCAAACGGGCTCGTTGGGGCACGCCGCTCCCCCAGGCATAACGGGTCGTGACGACGGCTGCCTCGGGAGGCGTCACGGAGGGCGCGCGACCCATCTCTCGCGCGCGACCAGCTTCGCGCGCGACAAGCCTCGCGCGCGCGACCAGTCCTCCGCGCACGCGTGCGCGCCGCCTCCGCCACGCGTCGACGCCCCCGTGCAGCTCCGAGGCCAAAGTCTGTGGATACGTGTTGTGCATGCATGTTACATCTTGAACGAAATGTGTATTACCAATGGTATACGTTTCCAAAGTGACTATCTAACGAATTTGTGGAAATTGGGGCCGGAATGATAACAGCTGACGAAGTGCGAGACGCAGGCGGGGCCTTTGCGGCTGAGGATACGCGAGGTGTAGACGGGGGAGGCATAACAGCGGAGGCTGCGCGAGGCTTCACTGTCCCTTGAGGACGCCAAATAGACGCCAGATCTCGCACGAACAGCTGGCGCAGAGAGTCGGGATGGGGCAGGTCAGACGCGCCGTTGAGCAGAGGAGGTGGGCGTGATGGGCGGAATATGTGGAGATTATACTCAAGGAAGTTTGAGTGAGCTTGCGCTTGCGAGATTGCGTGCCGGGGAATAGGTTCAGCTTCGACTAGTATCGGAACGTAACGGATCTTGCGCCGAGGTACTGGACGACGTTTTGGCAAAGGCTGAGATACGAGAGACACTTGCGTGGGGGAGGAGCGGAGAGGCAGCGACTGGAGAGGTACCTGCGATGGTGAGGATGGAGCACGGCCTTGTTTGCGAGCACGGCCTGGTTGCGGGGCGCGGCCACGTCGCGGAGCGCGGCCACGTCTAGAAGCGCTTGGGGTAGTAGAGGGCTCGGCCTCAGGAAGTCCAATTTTGAGCACTGAACACATGCCGGCGAAGGCAGGAGCAGTCGACAGAGCAGGTCTACCAGTGTTAACGATGGACAACTCCAGGGTATGGTGGTGGTGGTGGTTGAGCGATGAACTGCAAGCTGACGACGTGTCCTGGCGCTCGCCATCTGGCGCTTTCGGCCGCTTCGTCTGACTTCCCCCAGGAGAACTGCTGCGAGCACGCTTAGGCTGTCCATTGGGATTGGTGCTGGATGAGGCCATCTGCTCGCAAGTCTTTTCCGATGGATTTGAGGTGAGGAACATCTTCTCCAAGAGCGCCATAAGCTCGTTCCCATACAGATCCCAGTTCGGCCATCTGGTCTGAAGAGTCCGGCGCGCTTTGTCCGTGGGTAAGCATCCGTGAGATACCAGTTCTTCGATAAGCTTGTCGCCCAGGATTGCGGTCGAGCCAAGGACTGAGATCGGGGTATCGCGTTGGTGAACCATTGATCGCCATGCTATGAGCTTGCGCTGAGCCGCACGATCAGGTTCAGTTTTCTTCGGCATGCGAGACTGCTTCTCAGCTTTTGGATGAGAGGGACGAGATAGATCAAGTAGTGACGGATCACAGATGTCACAACAGGACACAGTGAGCTCTGACGGAATAGATGTCAGTGTAAGGCGCACATCTGCAGTGACAAGAAACGAAGGAGAGGTACTGACTGCTAGTATCAATGGGGCTCTCGAAAACCCTCCCGCATACCTTGCGCCGACAAGTAACACTCTGTACGAAAACAAGAAGACCCTCATCGTCACTGTCAAGATCGAGGGGTGGCTGCGGGCCGGATGGTATGGCATCATCCTTTGCGGAGCTTCCTCGATTGACACCGTGGTCGTGTGCATATGTCTGTACTAGCCTTGCATCCTTCTTCAGCTTGGGGTTCGGTGTAACAAGATTGACGCTATACCACTTGCGCTCGACTAGCAGGATGGCGACGCCAACTTCACCAGCACCTCTTGCGGTTCGTCCGGCCCTCTGCATCCAGGTGCTAAGCTTCTTGGGCTTCTTCAACTGAACCGTGCGTACGACGCGCGGGTTGTTGCTACCCTGGGCCAGTTGGAGAGCGCATTCAGCATCCGACACGGCAAAGAAGGGCCAAATCCTCTCACCATCCCGGCAGCTTCAGTACAGACCAGAACCCGGATGTTACCATCGCGGAACTGCGGCATTGCCGCGGCGCGGTAGTCCTGAGAGAGTTGTGCATTGAAGGGCCGGACACATTCCAGGTCTTCAATAATCATCGTGGCGACTTGGGTGGCAGTACCAAGAATACTACGCAACCTTTCATTGAGATGATCGACAACCTGGGAGCCTAGCTCAACATCATCGGCGAATATCTGGGTGATGGGAATGTCCGATGCGGAGGCGATTGTGTCGGGAATGATGAAATTGATGTCCTGCAGACTGTTCAGAGGGTACTCTAGAGCGCGTATGATGATCGAGATATTGGGGCGGTCGTTGCCCTCGTTGATCCAGCGAGCTCGATGAGACGATTGACCGAGGTGGAGTGAGGAGTGGATAGCTTTTCTGACACGGGGAGTTATGGTGGCGGAGACAGCAATAATGGGGGTGTTTGCCGGAAGAAAGGGGCGGATCTTGCCTAAAGTACCGTACTCTTTGCGAAAGTCGGCCCCCCAGTGAACGGTGCAGTGCGCTTCATCAATGAAGAGGGACACTATGTTACGAGTGAATCTGCGATTTCGTAAGAAGGTGTCGACGAAGGTCTTCGACTGAAGCATCTCCGGTGAGATAAGTATGATCTGGTGTTCCATATCGAAGATTTCCTGTTGAGCCGTACCATACAGGTTCAGTTATTTTATCACTACGACACTCAGACAACGGGACATGCCTTGATTATCTTAGGATCGTGGCATGCTTTGTTCTCGCCATTGATAGCAATCGCAGAGAGACCATAATCGGTCTTGAATGTGCGTGTCTGGAATGGAGCTGCAGTTAGACCCAGAACAAACAGGATGTGCTAACCCATACCATCTCGTCCTCTAATGTGAGCAATGGACATATCATCAAGGTCGCTCTGCGCTCAAATGACGGCCAGACGTGGGGTCCAGCGGCAATGGCGGTCTTCCCCGCGCCCGTGGGAGCTTGGACAATGATGTCAACGCCTTCGAGCTGTGCCCGGATGGCATTGACCTGGAAATCCTTCGGGTCGTTGGGCCAGCGGAACTTGTTGCGCAACATCTCGCGAAGTAGCTGGATGTCTTCACTCGAGAGAGGGCGACGAGATATGAGGTCTACAAGCGGCCCCTTGGATCGCATATAGCGAGAGCAGGGACCATGCACCATTGTCAGAGGTGTACAACACAGTGTACGAAGGTCGAGCTAGAGGTGATGAGGTATAGATGAGACTTGTGCGAGGTCGCGCGCAGATGGGCGCTTACAGCAAGGCTCACGCGTTCTCCCCTACGACATTGTCCGCTAACCTTCCCCCACAATGTCGTTTGGCAGTGAGTACACATGATGTCATAAATAGAAGCCTGGCTGATCATGATTGAGAACAGTCAGTTCTCTGACAGAGTGGGAACAAGATACACGCACTCAACCGGAAGCACCTTGTCCACCGTCCCACACAGCAGGTAACCAGTCGTCCAACTTCTGGTGCCACAATTAACTCCAGGAACAACGCAGGACATACTGACAATGCACACACCTCAGGCATGGTTTGGAACACGTGTCCCGGCCAACCACCACCACGCATACAGCCACCCCGACACGCCGGCATGAATGACCCATGGCGTGCAACCCCTTTGCCCTCAGTTGATGATGCTCCCAGCCCAGGAATGTCCATTCGGTTCGAGGTACCAATACGAGGACTAATGGTAGTGCAGGCTCTCCCGTCCATGAAGAAGAGTTTGCAACTCCACAGCTACGCCAAGGTGCGAGCATGACTCGGCGGTATAGACGTCTGGAAGACGCTATCGAAGCTCGTGTGCACACTGGACTTCTCGAAGCAGACCAACACATAAAGGATGCAGCTGCGAAGGAGGCGCAGTGTTACATCAACGTTCTCACTATGCTAGAGAAACAGGGTCTTACGTGGGGTGGCTTCATCCAGTGGATCTCCGGTGCAAATGGCCATGGAAAAGCTCGCTGGGATGGTTTCTTCTCTTGCCCAAACGATGTCGTCAATGTCCTGGACCTGTGGGTGAATCAGTCATCCGACATTGGGAGAAGAACGGTAGAAGAATGGGCCTTGGGCGTGGTCGCGCAAGTCGTTGAAGCAGAGGCTAAGGTAACAACGGAGAGCAACTTACTGCAGACCAGAACCCAGCCGTTCACGAACGAGCGCATTCTCTCCTTCGACCTTACAAGTCTCCACAACCGCATCTTCGGCATGTGCCCGGCGATGACCTCCCTCCTCACTCGCTTTGCGGAAACCCCTCGGCAGCACCAGACCGTAACGGCACGGAGTGAGGCTAGTCTGGACAACAACAAGGATGACCCATTAGTGATCCGTAAGAAACGAGTAAGTGCGCACATACCACTGGTCATAATTCCTGGTGCTGAACGTCGTTTACAGCGAATCGGGACAGTTCTCGTTGATCTGTTGGGAGAAAGAAGTCAGAAAAATAGCCTCATCAAGCACATCAACGCACTCTACTTCTATGCCACCGGGACATCGCGCCAGTCCATCTCAGTCGCATCAGCTCTCGGAATATGCAGCAGCTACACCACCATCGTTGGGAGCACAAAGGTACACCGCAGCTTCGACATGCCACCACCTGGCCTGGAAGAAGACGACGATATCACCCTTGCAGAGCTAGTCAACTCCGACGGTGTGGACGATATCGACCTCGACGAAGGCACTGTCCCAGACCAAGACGACACGGAGCCGGAGCCGGACGACGACCTCGTAGAACCGCAAGCACCACCACCATGGCCTGGGTCGACGATGCGCAGACAAATTGGGGAGAATGACTCACAGGAATCCGGTCCGTCAACAAGACCGCATGATACAATGGATATGGAGGACGCGGGCAATGCAATGGACACGGAGACGGCCGTGGATGCCGTGGATGTAGAAGTGGAGCACCAAGGGGAATGTGGCAGTCGGCCAGCAGTGAACCGCGAGAAGAAGGGCAAGCCAAGCAGACGAGGAAGACGTGAGAGGTGAGTAGTTGAGTGGAGGAGTACGGTCAGGAGATGACTCGAACACGCGCTTGCAGGCAGGTGAAGCCTGAGACGCCCGCGTCTCTCTGGCGGGGTGCGGGACTGCTCCGACGAATAGGCTACTCTTGCCGCTTGGCTGCTCGGAAATTGGCTCACACTTCCCTCGCTGGCTATGTCTATGACAACATCAACGTCGCGTTCAAGGTGTCCGAACAGGTTCTGGGGCATCAGGACACTCTTGAGAGCGGCACATGTGCTACCATCTTCTCGCTGTTTGACGCCTCGCCTGCCGACATGAAGACTGAAGATCTTGTTTCCTCAATCAAGACAGCCAGACCTCTGCAGATGGGCGACCTTCGCCTCACAACTGACGACCTGAAGCTCTTCGACAAGTCTATCACTCATGCTATATTACGTGTCATTGTTCACAGCGACCTCGCATTCTCCAAATTCCGTCAACGCGTCAATGCGACCCTTCCCCCGATGACCTCAAAATCCCTCTACACCAGACATCAATACACCCGCTTCCCACCATGAACATCGACGAGTCTAGCGTAACAGGCAATGCGTCGGTTCTAGACTATATTTTCCGCCGCGAGTTGAAGTTCAATTTCGGCGCAGCCAGGTTCCGCGAAGTCGTACGACTGGTCTTTGGCGACCAGCTCTCCCTCGCCCGCATCCGCACTCTCATCATGCACCGCATTGGCCACGACACACTTGCGACATCCCATGCCAATCTTGTTCCCGGCCCTGGCCTGTTCCATTACCAGCTTGCTCTCGTGCACGGTATACTTGAGACTCATTTCGGCGAGCCCAACCCTGAGTCTGGTGGAGAAGGTACCCTCAATCCGGCAAGTATCTCATTCTTCAACAGTGTACTCGGGCGCAAACCCATCTTCCTGTCCTCCCTGCCTCCCTATCGCACTTGTCGTGACCTCATCTTCACATCTCTCACTGCTGCCGTCCTGTCCTGTCTCAAAACACTCATGAACGTCGACGACCTTGAGCAGCTTGCATCAGAACTCACGTTCGAAGAGCTCGAAGCCCATGCATTGGAGATCCACCAACGCTTTGACATCAACACTGTGACCATCCTGCGCGAGGAGCGCAACGCGCAGGTCGAAGATCGCCTCGACGAACACAAGCGCGTACTCGAAGCTGCAGGCAAGAGCGACAAGGACGAACTTGATTCCCCGTTCAATCCCCTCGTCAATCTCAACACAGGAGACATGGTATATGAGAACACTGTCTTATTCCTCCGTGACGCCCTCCTTCTACGCGAGTTCGATGACGCTATCAGGGCTGGATGTTCCGGCCGAATTCTTCGCACTCTCAAAGTTCTCGCATTCGCATATCGAGGGCTTGGCCGCACAAAGTACGCTCATGAGGTGCTGCATCTCGTGCACGGACTCACCACGGTCTGGCCGGAACGTTTACGGTGAGTCACTGCCATGCTTCATTTTACCTTTGGCGCCTCACTCACTTAGTTAGTACTTCGCAGCGTGATCGTGCTCAAGAACTGGCTCGTGAACCCAACCGGGATGGAGAACGCATGGGTACCAGTTGATCTGTTGCAGGAGCATATGAATTTGATGATCAAGGTAAGTTTCTCTACGCTTTTTTGTTCCGCTACCCACAATCAAACGGCGCAGAGTATCTACAAAGCCCGTGGCAGCAACATGTCGTGGTCATGGTTCGAGATGATCTCACCATGCATCATCACCCTCCGCCATCTCGCGACGCAAATGAATGCATTCCTTGGAGACAAAACCGGTAACAAACACGCCTCCCCTGAGGCCTCTCGCGACGTTGCCTCGTTGCGGGAGTCTATGGAGACACATCGGATTTTTGTCGTTGAGAAGGGACGGGTGCTTACTGGGATGAAGAAGCCCGTGGTACCCAACGCCGTTGACGTTGGATTCGAAGCAACACCGGGCCCCCTCGAAGATTACAACAAGACGTTCGAACGGTTCCAGGTCCGCCTCCGCCGAGTGCCACTTCTCGACCTCCTCGCTCGCCGCACAGCAACCCCGGCTGCGTCTGCCTCGGAGGCCGTAGTACTACAGGTTCGTGCACCCGCCTTTTTCCTCGTGCGCCGCGCATCCTTACAAGCACACATGGCAGCCTTCGCAAGCAGTCAATGACGGCCTCGAGGACAACTTTGAAGACGGCCCATTGGGAGAATGTGATGCTGAGGGTCTGACTCCCGGTGAGCTCGATAGCGCAGCCGCCTTCGCGCAGGAAGAAGTACCGGATTCATTAGAGGACGCTCTCGAGTACGACTAGTAACTACTTATATACCATTCCCCTTCTCCGTCCGTCTGCGAGTACCCAGTGTGCCGCCTTCGCGGGCGATGCGGGCGATGTGGCAGAGGCGGCGCGCACGCGTGCGCGGAGGACTGGTCGCGCGCGCGAGGCTTGTCGCGCGCGAAGCTGGTCGCGCGCGAGAGATGGGTCGCGCGCCCTCCGTGACGCCTCCCGAGGCAGCCGTCGTCACGACCCGTTATGCCTGGGGGAGCGGCGTGCCCCAACGAGCCCGTTTGGGCGGGGGAGTGGAGCGAGGGGAGGGCACTCACGTCACGTGCTCTCCTTTTATGGTGCGCCTGCCAAAACCCCCACCAGTTCGACCAGCCGTTTGAGGAGGGACGACGAAAACGGATGGATGATCGAGCCTAAGAGGGACGCCCCCGCGGCGTGCTCGAGGCACAGGCGCCGCTATTCTTGGACGTCATCTTCGAATAGACGACAGTTCACGCCGGCGCAGTCCATCGCTCGACAACGCGTTCGCCTTACATATAGCCCTCATCGCAATGACCCCCGTCGCTTTCCCTCCTCCCCTTCTCCCTCTCCCCATGCGTCTCTCCTCCGACCTCCGCCTGACCTCCGCCGCCCTTCTCGTCGCTTCGTCCCAAGCCCTCGCGGCGTCCTTCTCCCTTCTACACGACTACTCTGGCGCAAACTTCTTTGACGGTTGGGATTTCAAAGATGGGTTTGACGATACCACCAACGGTGCGCCCCTTTGACCTCTCATCTTCATTCCCTCCCCTCATTCTCTGTCCTTCCTCAGGCGACGTGAACTACCTCGGCCAAAGCCAAGCGTCCAGCTCCGGCCTCGCTGTCATCCAAAACAACCAGGCCATCCTCAAGGTCGACAACTCCACCTTCGTCCCCTTCAACCAGAAACGCAACTCGGTACGCCCCCTTGCCTACCCCGCTCCACTCCCTCTCACGCGCCCCGTATCCGTGCCTTCCGTACGCACCGTAGGTCTTCCTCACCACCCACGAGTTCTTCCAGCTCGGCTCCGTCTTCGTATTCGATGCCGCCCATATCCCCGCAGGCTGCTCCGTCTGGCCCTCCTTCTGGACCCGCGGGCCCAACTGGCCCAGCGGTGGCGAGATTGACGTCCTCGAAAACGTCAACCTCGCGACCACCAACCAGATGACGCTCCACACCAACCCCGGCTGCACCCAAGCGAGCGGCGTCTCGCAACTCGGCAAGACGAGTGGGACCGACTGCTCCCTTGGCGCCAACTCCTCCCAGGGCTGCACCGTAGTCGAGAGCCAGTCCAACAGCTTCGGATCTGGGTTCAACACCGCGGGGGGAGGCGTGTGGGCGACCCAGTTCGATGACTCCGGCATCTTGTGAGTTCTCATACACTGTTGCGAGGGCGCATGTTGAACTGTTTCCGAACCCCAGCGTCTGGTTCTGGACTGTGAGTATTTTTGTTCCGCGTCCCAGGACGCGTCTCCTGACGCGTTTTTGTTCTTCCAGCGGGACGCAGTCCCCTCTACCGTTTCAAGCGCGACGGACTCAATCGACCCCTCGACGTTCGGCACGCCCTCCGCCGCTTGGCCGTCTTCGAGCTGCAACATCTCCCAATTCTTCACTCCCCAGCAGCTCGTCCTCGACATCACCCTCTGCGGCGACTTGTACGTGCTCTCCTACGTCATCCCCGACCCAGCGGGAATTCATGTGGCAGAACGCTGACTGCGGATCCCTGACAGCGCCGGCACGCCCTCCGTCTACACCCAGACCTGCGGCTCCCCAGGCGAGCAGGCGAACACGAGCAGCTGCGTACGTGCCCCGCCCGCGCCCCCGTCCCTCCCCGCTCCCAGTCCGCTCACGTCCCCCCGCGCGCGCAGTACGTCGAGAACGTGATCAACAACGGCTCCGCCGCCGACAGCTTCTACGCCGAGGCGTACTTCGCGATCAACTACGTCAAGGTCTTCACCTCGGGCGCCGCGCCCCTCGACCCCGTCGTCTCCGGCTCGAGCACGCTCGGGCTCACGTCCATCACCGACTCGTTCGCGACCGGCACCGGCACCGCCGCCTCGGGCTCGACCTCGGGCTCGACGAAAGCTGCGGGCAGTGGAGGCAGCGGTGCGGTGCCGCTCCTCGCCCCCGGCGGGTGGGGCGCGGCGATCGCGGCGGTTGTCGGCGCGCTGGGCGTCGCTGCGCTTCTCGGGCCCCTCTGAGCTTCGCACGCGGACGCACGGACTTGTTCGTGGCCGCAGGAGACCGCCACTGCGATACTACCTGTACCACATCGATTGAAATAGACGTTGACATACTCGAGTCGATACTGCACACGCCGCAGACTAGTACTTCATACCCTAACCCTTTGCAATGCATGGAATGCAGCGTCTCGGATGAACCCCCAATCTTATGCAAATACAGTGCGCACAAACGGCATTTTGTCATACGACAGAGACAGTCTGCTACATACGACAGCGCGATCCTCATAGCGGGATTACATGTGTGCATGCACAGCACCAGCACAGACAACATACCATATAGACAGTAACAGCATACGCGTACACACTCTCACCCACAAGCACCCCGCCCCCGCGTCCTCACCGGATGAGGCACTTGTCGAACACGCTCTCCCGCGGCTCCGCGCGCTCGCGCGTGCCCCACACCGCCCACATCTTCATCGCCTCCTCGGACGGGCAGATCGTGAACACGCTCGTCCCGTCCGGCGAGAGGCACGCGTGCCCGATCGGGCCCGTGTGCGCGCCGACGGAGAGCACGCGCTTCAGGCTCGGGTACGCGTGCACCGCGAGCGCGTTCGTGTACGACGTGCGCGCCGAGATCGGGCGCTGCCGCCCCCCACCGCCGCCGCCGCCGCCGCGCCCGCGCGCGTTGGAGCCCGCGCCGGCGGAGCTCGAGCCGGCGCTCGAGCCGGGGCCGGAGAAGATGGAGGAGGGGAGGTCGGGGCAGGAGTCGTGCGCGCCGCCGCGGGGGAGCCAGGAGATGCCGTGGGTGGAGAGCAGCTCCTTGCAGTGCGGGGACCAGACGAGGGAGGTCACGGACGTGTTCAGCGCGAGCATGTGCACCGGCGGCGCGGTGCCCAGCGTGCCCTTCGTGTTCCAGACCCGGATCCGGCCGTCGGGGTACATCGTGCCCGTCGCGAGCAGCTCCGGCTTCCACGGGCACCAGGCGAGGGCCTGCAGGGGAGGTGAGCGTCGGGGCGAGCCCGCGAAACGAAGGCAGACGGAGACGCACCTTGACGGGAGCGCGGTGTTTGAGCTTGCTCCCGAGCCGGCCGTCCGCGGTGAGCGCCTTGCTCGCCCGCGCATCCCACACCTGCACGACCCCCGCGTGGTCCGCGCTCGCGAGGTACATCCCGTCGTCCCGCCACGCCAGCCCGTGCACCTTGTCCCGGTGCAGGTCCAGCCGCGCGACCGGGGCCGCCGCCTCGCTCTCCCGCCGGTCGCGCAGCACGACCGCGCCGTCGCCGAGCCCGTACGCGAGCACGTCCCCCGTCCAGCTCAGGCCGCCCACGTCCGCGTCCTCGCGCTCCGTCCACTTCGCGGTGGCTTCGCCCACGTCCGCGTCCCAGAGGTGGAGCTCGCCCGCGCCGGTGCCCGCCGCGAGCACCTCCGGGCTCTGGCGTGCCCACGCGATGGAGACGAGCCGGCCGCGCGGGCGCGGGGGCAGCTTCAGGAGGTGGGTGATCTTGCGCGTCGAGAGCTCTTGGTAGTAAACGTCTAATCCGCATGCAACGGCGATCGCATTTCGCGCGGACCAGGACATCGGGTAGGCGAACAGGTCTGAGGGGATGCCGGGGCCGTCGAGTGCTAGCACAAACTGGCGACGGGAGCCGAGATTTGAGGCCGCTGACGCGGGGGATAGCCCAGGCTTAGTTTGCGTGAGCTGCCGGAAGTTGAAGCGGTGGCGCTTCAGATGATTTTGGTTCTTCTTGGATGGCTCGGAGTTGGTGTCGGTGTATTGGAGGATGCGGTCGTCGGCGAGCCCGAAGAAGCGTGCGATGCGTTGGGTGCGAGGTGTTGCTTGAAGGGGTACAGCGATTTCTTTGGGAGCTGAGATGAAGCGATCGGACTGGTAGAGCAAAGAGTCAGTGAATGCAATCCGAGCAACAGTGCTGAACCACCCATAATAGCAATGTGGCCCTCCCACTATTACCGACGCAAAAAAAACGAGAACATGGACAACGGGTTTACCGTGTTCCTTCGTTACGGAAACAGACTGGAGGATATGACCGTGTTCACTGGTTGCCATACCTCCTATGACAATAGTTTGTCTCCACGAACACAACGCCCCTCAGACCCGTTCGCTCTTTGACATCCAGCCTTTCGAGAGCATACCACTGCAGCTCCCCTCTGTCCATCATTCTTGCTCTCCCCAGCCACCATCTCCGCCAACCAGATATCGCCCGAAACGGAAACTCACCACATCCACCTTAGCGTTATACGACGTCTCCGCCTGCAGTCCAATCTCGAATTCCCGCTCACGCTCGTCCGATAGCGACATCCGCCGCCGCTTGGTCGCAGAGAACAGGTTCGGGGTGACCGCGCCCGGGGCACCGCGCTTGCGCGGCGGGAGCGGTGTGCGGCACACGAACGGATTCGCGGGATCGTCCATGATTGGTTTCTGGGTGTCTCTTGCGTCGAGGTGTGAAAGCAGGCGCCAGGTGTTACAGCAGGTTTGAAAGTAGGTGCCAGGTGTTACAGCAGGTTTGATAGCGTCGGTGAGGGGGAGGGGGGAAGGGGTGGTGGTGGTGGTTGGTGGGAGAGAGGCTGCGGGCACGTGGCCTTGTCGCGGCCCCGCAATTCATCCTCCGACGGACATTCCCCAACACCAGTCAGATCTTGGTCAGATCGGGCGCCGTTTGGAGTACATATGAACAATGGGTAAAGGCTTTGCGTCGGTGTTGGCATTCGTGCGTTCTCAGTGCTGTGGGCCACTCCTCAGCTAGTAGTCCGAGCTCACGAGGCTACTCAACGTACGCGACTGCGTGTGGTTCATCCTGGATTCCGATCTGTTATATGAATACATGTCTCGGTCCCAGACTTATGTGGCGACGCCGACACGTTTCAGGGCCGAAGAGGAGCGCACCCGCGACCGGACATATCGGACGAGGCAATCAGGCCCAGTCAGGCCCTCGCCGTGGCGAGACAAAGCAGTGCTTACAATTTACTACACCGTCCTACAACACCAGAGCAAGTACATCATCAGGTCGTGAGATCGTAAAATCATTATGAGTCGTCAGCAGTAGGTATCCAGAGCAAGGAAGGGGAGGGGCGCAAGAAATTATGGTATAAATACTCTCCAGCAAGCCTCTCGAAAAATGAACACTGGTCTCGAGCCTGATGACCTCTCATAATGCCGCCGCAAGCACACTCACGGCGAGCGAAGCGACGAGTGCGGACCACGACAGCGAGAGCTGCATGGCACCCCCTGTTGTTGCCGAGGTGGGGGCCGTGGAGGTGGTGGTAGACGAAGGAACCTCGCCGTCTGCGCTTGCGACGCCGCCGAGGAGGGTAGAAGCGAGGGCGCAAACGCTGCGCATGCCGGAGACGATAGAGGGGAGCTCGTTCGCGTCCGCGTCCAAGAACTGCGTCTGATTCGTTTGGATGAAGCTGCGGGGTGTGTCAGTCACGGACAGGCGCAGGATGGAAAGAGGACATACCAATCGACACACTGAGGGTATGCTGAGGGCGACGGAGATTCAGTGAGCAACTCATACAGTGAACCGCTGGACCACATACCGCTCTGGAAGGTATCGGTACAGGCGCACTGAATGATGTCAATGAACGCAGACGGGTTGAAGAGGATCTATGAGACCCCATTAGCACCATATCGACGGCCCCGTTCGCGCCGGTGTTTTCCTGCACTCCCCGCTCTTCCCACCGAACGTGCATTCCACCAAGATGAGAGTAGGATGAAACTCACCAGTGTGAAGTTCTCCAGGACGGGCGCAGCTTGCGCGCAGCTGCTGATGCTCGAGTAGCTGGCCTCGCAAATGGGGCACGAAGGGATATCGCTCGGGAATGTGGGCTGGTCGGTCCTCCGTACAGACTGGGTGCTCACGCCCGGGAACGGGGTCGCCACGGGGAACGGGGACGAGACCACGGAGAGGATGAGGGGGAGGAGAGCAGCGAAGAGCGCGAGGAGCTGGGCGGTGTAGCGGGCCATTTCGATGAGGATTTGGCTTGAACCGGGGAGGAGGGAGTGCGGAGAGTATTCGTGAGGTCGTTACGGCGGCGGACTTGCCCGGGGAGCGACTGGCAGCAGGAGCACTGGAGAACGCGAGCACTCGGGCTGCTAGGGACGGGTAGTCGTGGGAGGGGAGCAAGCTGCTGGGGAGGGCTGGCGGGTGGGACGTGGGCCTATGCATCCTCGGCCGTGATCATGTGGACCCGCCTTCTCGCGATCACACCTTCTTGCTCTTTCCCGCATCGCTGACTCGCTCGGCAGCCGCAGGGGGTTTACATAACCGTCTTGATCATTTATTGGAGATGTAGATTGTAGCACTCGAGACACTATACAACATGATCATGGTCCGCGATTACTACTCAGTCCCTTAAGTACTTGAATTTTGGTGATGAGTTCTCGACATCTGACAAGGTCATACGGGCTTCCATGTCTCTGGCCGCTCTCCACTTGGCACACACGCCAACCACGGTTATCTGTAACTCGTCTATAGTTCGCTCTGTTACTACGAACAATGTCCTGAGCCCCCTCGCCCTCGCCCTCAGCCCGCGCGACAGCCGCGCGCTCACAGCCTATGTCCAGCTCGTCTCCGCTATCTGCACCGTCTACAACCTCTCGCGCCCCGCCGGCGTGCTCAGCGCCGGACTCGGCCTCGTCCTCGGGCGGCGCGCAGCCGGGCTCGCGCGCCACGTGGGCGTCGCAATCTAGCACGATGCGTCGCTCGTGCGGGAACCCGTTGCGCGCGCGCCAGAGGGCGCATGGGGGCTCGCGCCCGAGGAGCTGTGCGCGACCCAGGTCGCGAGGGAGGTGGCCGTTGGGCGCGTTGCATGCGGGGGCGAGCCGGGTGGAGTTGGCGTTGGTACACGAGGTGTTCGGGGCGGACAAGTGGGACGGGGTGGCCGGGAAGGAGGGGAAGGCGGAGGGCGAGAAAGAAGACGGCGACAAGGAAGAGGGCAAAAAGGAGGAAGGGAAGAAGTCTGGTGAAGATGGGAAGGGGAGGCGCGTTCCGAAGGCGTTCTTGGAGCAGTGGATGGGCGAGGAGACATCCCCGGGCGGGTGGAAGAAGCCGTGAATCTCATCGACCTCTTCAAGCGCGCCGGCAGGTTGGGAAGGTGGAGAGGACTAGCGGCAGGACGAGTGAGGGGCGTTTGCATGTTCGTATACGGTGGGTTGTTTATGGTTGCACCGATACGTCTGAAATCTATTGATCCGTTTGTCGTAAGCGGAGTGTCCATAGGGATACGGCCGGCGAGGCTGGACAAGTGCGATATGTACAATTTTATAGAGTCGCTGCTTGCGCCTGCGCCGTCTTGGGCGGCCCAGGTTCGTTGTCTGTGATCTGAGTCACGCCGGGAGGATGCGCAAGAGACTCTCTAGCGTGCTTCGCGGCGATCAACTCCGCATCTTTCCCTTCCATCGTCGCAATGCATTTTTTGTACTCCGGGTGAGTCATGACGGCCACAGTGTGCTTCCAGCGAGTGTAAGCGTAGTGCAAAACCACCCGAAAGCGATTATCGAGCCGAGCAACTGCCTCCTCGTACGTTAAGAGGAAGGTCTCGTAGTTGACTTCGTCTGGCATCCGTGCACTTGCATCAACAACCTGAATTTAGCATCAGCGCAGGATAGCATGTCAACATCGCATAGACATACCGCGTGGGCATCCACTTGACCCACATACCAAAACGTGAGGTACTCGCCGGCTCTCCTGTTACGACTGGGTCCACGACCTGCCAAGAAATGGAGAGTGCTGATATAGATTGGTTCCGTGCAAGGGACGAGCCCGCGCCTGTCCAAGCGCGAAAGCGGGTCGGGGGCGTTGTGATCCAGCAACAAAGGGAGGAACGACACTTGAAGGCCCGACTGAACGCGTGGATGAGGGCCGCCGCTGCGAGAGAAGAACGAAAGAACGGCATACCTCTTCGTGCCCTTCACGCAGAGCTGCTTGTTCCAAGGTCTCGCCGACATCCTTTCTGCCCTTGGGAAAAAACCATATGTCGAAGACCTTCCCTCGATCGTCAAGGCGTTGCTCACGGAGGATGACGACCTTGCCTGTGGAAGGCTGGATGATGACCATACCTGCACCGAGTACGAAATCTTCCGCGCACCAGAAACTATTGGGGACGGGCACGGTGGAGAGGTCGGAAAGGTATCCCGGTTCTTTAGGCAGTTCCCGTGACGATTTGGCTCTAACGTTCGCCTGGGTTACACCATGAGAAGCGTGGACATGGGTATTCGATGGTTGGACATGGCGAGATGTGCGCTTCTTGTCATCAGGGGTGACGTTGTGCACGGAGATATCTGTCGTGGGCGCGAGTGAAGATGGTGAGGAAGGTGAATTGGACAGGGTTGCTGCCGGCTGAGAATGACGGCGCGAGGAAGACTGGTGAGCCTGGCGGCCCGCGAAGCGCGAGGAGAACCAGCTCATCTCACCAGTCGGGGGTTCCTGGTGGAAGGGCGCTGGCCGGGGAAATGAGCGGAGGGCTTAAGGGCAAGGACGGAGCTACTGGCATGAATCGGAGGCGGGGTCGAGGGGTAAGCTGATAAGATAAGATGTACACAGCTGATCTCTACGTCACGTTGCCGATCATCCCCGCAAGGATTCCTCCTTCAGAAACCCGTATCTCTTCTGCCTCTTCCCCACCGCCATGAGTGCTCTCGCCAACGTTCCTCAGGAGGTGCTCGAGCACATCGCCTACTTCGCCGCCACCGATACATTTCTCGGCCCCCCTGATGGTCTCATCCCTCTGCTCTCCGTTGACCGCCGTACACACGGCGCGCTCTCCATCTCGTCCAACCCCTACCTCTGGTCTCGCATCTTCGCATCGAAGTTCGATCTCACTCCTCCCACCCGTCGCCTCCGTTCCCTTGGCCGCACACTATCCACGCTCGATATCTGTGAAGAGCTCAAGCTACGCTGCTCGCTCCTCAAGGTCATCCGCCGCCGAACCGATGCCCGCGCGACGTCCTACGCGCTCAGCCCGACGCACCGCGACGGCCTCCGCTCCGTGCTTTGGACAGCGTACCTGATGATGCTCGAGAACGAAGGCCGGAATGAGCGCCAGCTCCGGGAGTACGCCGGCTTCGACGTCTGGCTCAAGGAGTTCCTCTTCCACGCCTCGGGCGCGAGCCTCGCCGTCTGGTCCGTCAAGGCGGACCTCTGGCCCCCGAATAATGAGCGCGCGGCGCTCGCGCTGTGGCTTTTTTGGTACATGCTCAAGCCAGGTGAGTAACGACAACCTTCATTTCGGGTCGGGACCATGCGGGGGTAGAGCTCGGATTTTGGTATTCGCGCAGGAGGCTGTGGGCGACAGGCGCTGTGATCGCTCGTCTGACTCGCTGCTGGCCTTCTGTTAAGAGCCCGCAGGGCGTGTGTTTCCTGGAATGTGGCGCTCCATGAGAATGAGGCGCAGGTTAAACTCCAAGAAAGACAACGACGCCGCTCCTGGATAGATTGGCGAACGTCGCTGTGGCCTTACTGTGGCCAAGCTTATCGCGACATGCTCTTCTTCGCCCCCATGGAAACGCGTTGCAAGCCGAGATTCTCGAGCTCTCATGAGTCGCATGACAAGTCTTGGTTACAGCTTCGGAAGCGCTCTTGACATGCCGGCATTATTTCCTAGGCTGCAACCTAAAGTTAATGAACTCGCGAATGCTGACTGGCTTCTTAGAGGAGTACACGAGGAGTGACTCGTCCACCTTTCTTGAAGCAACCAACATACTCAAGCTCTATGCTCTCGGTGCTCACCAGGTGACTACACACATATATCACACACTTCGTGAACGTCAAAGCTAACTAATAGCACCAGTATGCGCTCTCCACTCCCCCATGGAATGAATTTACGCCCCCATGTCGGACTCGCGGCGCGTCCGCAATCAAGCATTTCGGCGTGTCGCTCAAGATGTCGCCGCCGGCACCCGCCTCGCCTGCGATACTCGCTTACCTCACCCTCGCCCACAAACTATCCGCCACCTACGACACCATGCGATACCACAAGCCGCCATCAACGACGCCCCCTGGGCTCGCCGCCGCGCCGTCGAGCGTGGAGTGGGACGCGGAGTGGGCCCGCGGTCTGCACATCGCGGACACCTCCAAGCCGCTCGGCGCCCTCTTCTCGGGTGCATTCATCCCGGGGAGCCTCGAAGGCGTTTGGGAGGGCATGTTTACGGTACGTGGCGCTGCCGACAATCGCGGGTTGTGGATCGCTGACGCTGACGGGGCGCCCCGCGCACGCAGTACACTGAGTTTACAGCCTACTCCGCGCTGCTCTCCGGCGCGGCGCCGACCGTCCTGCAGCGCAGCGCGATCGCACACCACCCGCACCTGTGGCGGCTGCGCGAGCACCACCTCTATGCGCCCGCGCCGGACGATGGTGTGGACGACGACGGTGGCGGCGCGACGGTGGTCTCACCTGGCCCGGAGGTGTGGCCGGTCGCGCCCGGGAACCCGCTGCGTGCGCACATTCCGCACGAGTGCCAGATGGCGGAGACGTCGGACGGCCTGCTTATCAGGGAGCAGGGGCTCGCGGAGTCGGTGTTGTACCACAGCTGGGCAAGCGTGCAGAAGGCGAAGGAGCAGGACAGGCCCCGCGGGCGACTCGTCGACATCTTCGTCACGGGCGAGGTGCGTGCTCTGTCCTCCGCCACAGTCCACTTCTCCCTCCCGTAGGGTCATCCGCTGACGGGGCGACCGACAGGGCCACTCGGCCTGGGGCCAGTTCAACCTCGTCGGGCGCATCCGACCGTGCGACGGCTTCATCAGCCTCTCCAAGGAATACGTGAGCCCCACGCCTCGTGCTCACCCCGTCTTCCCGTTCTGACAGTCTGTGGCTGCCCGCAGGTCGACGGCGACCGCGGTCAATGGCTTTACCGCGGCTACATGGTCGGGAACGCTGAGGGCAGCCTCTCGGGACGCTGGCGCGATACGCTCAGCCCGCCCGAAATGCCGGGCTACGAGGGCTGCTTTGTGATGAGCCGCCGCAAGTGAGGTGGAGAGGCTCTTGGGGCACGCGGTGGGTTCTGGGGTTGTTCTATCGCTCTTCCCGCTCGAGGTGTTCCGTACATTGAGTGACTGCGTGTCAGGTCCTCGATTCCGTGCTGTAGTTGTATGTATTATTTGCTTGCTTTACTCACGTTGGGTGTTTCTCTCTCACTGCTTAGTGCTCCAGATGATCCCTGTATGCTCGCTGATTGGCTTTCGGACTGGCGTAATATATAATACTTTGCTGGACAAGCAACTGTATAATTGGAACGGGACAAAGCGAGCGAAAACATCGCCAAGGCTTTCATAGCTTTATCCAGACTCCAAGCATCTCGCGATTAGTGCACACTCCGTGGTGGCGTGAACCAAGTTTCCATTTGTCACAACCTTCAGATTGATATCTGCTGTGAATGAAGCTTGAGAGCCGTTGCAAGCGCTCTTCTTATCGCTGTCCTCGTGCTGGTGGTCTGTAATCTGACGATGGTGTAAATGAATTCGCATTCATCTCGTTGCAGGAAACTACACGCTCAGCTTTTCATTCCACTGCTGGACACATTGGCGGTACGTACATGCAAACGGAGGCGGGGCGCGCTTCCTATGACGGTACTACCTCGTCGCAAATGTCCGTTCATGTATACTCGCCCGTGACGCTAGCGGCCAATACTCGCCAAATGTTCGACCGGTCCATGATCGCGTGCGATGGAAAGCAACGATAGAAGTCCCTCGCCATATCATATAAAGTGCGGCACCATAAAGTGCTGCCTGCTCGACCCCAAGCCGGCTGCAGTTTAGTCAGATCGAAAGTGATGACCGGTCACCGCCGACCGGGAATGCCTAAGGATATAAACCCAGCCGTGGTATGGACCGTCAACTATTCTCAGCCAAATCGTCATCCACTCCCATCACTTAGCCAACGACCAATACCTCCACCATGTCCGTTCCTACCACGATGAAAGAGTACCGAATTGTGAAGGCTCGTCTGCTAGCGCCGCTGCGTCGCGGGTACGCATTCCTACCGATGGTTTGATTGCACGCGACAGGTGGACGGCTTGAATAAGCTTTCCTTAACCTCGTCCCCGATCCCGCAGCTGAAAGCTACTGAGGTGCTCGTCAAGATCCACGCGGTGTCGTTGAACGTACACACCTCGTTTCTACGCCTTGTACTACTTTGTATTCCGTGCTGATACTTCATCGTCAGTATCGCGACTTGCTGACGGTAGACGGAAATTCCCTCTCCGCCACGAAGAAATACATCATCCCCGGTTCCGACATGGCCGGGGAGATCGTGGCCCTCGGCGCTGAAGTGGCCGGATGGACTGCCGGTGAGCGTGTCTGCGCCAACTTCACCTCCGACCACATCTTCGGCGAGGCGAACAACGTCATCATCAACAGCGTCCTCAGTGGCGGCGTCGACGGCGTGCTGATGGAGTATAGGGCTCTGCCTGCGCATGTAAACAATGCTGTCTCAGAAACTGCAGACGCACTGCTAACCACGTACCGTCCTTGCACTAACAGTCCCTTGTGAGGATCCCGGAGCACCTGAGCTACGAGGAGGGGTCGACGCTCCCCTGCGCTGCCATCACCGCGTACAACTGTCTCATGGGCTCGAGCCCGATCAAGGGCGGCGACGTCGTGCTCGTCCAGGGCACTGGGGGCGTCTCCATCTTCGGGCTCCAGCTCGCGGTCGCGTCGGGCGCGGTGGTGATCGCAACCTCGTCGTCGGACGAGAAACTCAAGGTCACGAAAACGTTGGGGGCCGCGCACCTCATCAACTACAAGACGACGCCGGACTGGGACGCGGAGGTGATGAAGGTCACGGGCGGAGAAGGTGTGAAGCACGCCATCGACGTTGGGGGCAACGATACCGTGCTGAAGTCGCTGAACTGCACTGCCTGGGGAGGGGTCGTGAATCTGGTTGGGATTTTAGGCGTGAGTGGCTGTTCGTTTTGTGGTGACGAGGGCCCGGGTGACAACATTGACCGTCTGTTGATTTGCAGGAGGGGGGGGCTGAGGAGCCGCCATTCAGGGTTCCTAGGAAGAGTGTCTCTGTATGACAGGTAACGATTGGCTCGCGCACACAGTACGTCCATTTGTGGAGGCTACGTACGATGGACTTACTTATATGGTTTGATACCTGTAGGTTCGAAGACATGAACCGGTTGATCAGCGCCGCGAAAATCAAGCCCCTCGTCGACAAGGTGTTCGACTTCGAGCACGTAGCGGATGCTTACGATCATCCGCGCAGCCAGAAGCATGTCGGGAAAGTGGTGATCAAGGTGTCGGCCTGAGCCGAGACCGCGGAAGAGGATACTAAGCTTAAGAGAGGATCGAGAAGCGCTCGCTCGGAGCCGAGCGCCGACTCTGTAGTAGGGGAGCCCAAATTCGCGCGACCACACTGTACTTATCACCACTCGGAATTTGAAACATCTGTCATCCCTTGACACTAGGACCCTACGAAAACATTCTCGTGTGTATGTCCTTCACGCGGAATTCTTATCTTATCTCCTCGGCTTTCGGCCCTCGAAGGCGGATCTAATACGCGCCCAAGGTCGTGACATAATCTAAGCGCGTCTTGATCATATCCACGTGCCATTGTTGAGTCCACACTGTGTCTCGAGCATTCCCAGACCTTGCCACTCTTTCCACATCTACTCCCGGCCTCCATAACGTACCCACTCGTTTTAATCTACACACGCACTCTGAGTTCACTCCGTACTCATCTCGCAAGCTCAAGATGCCTGTTTTCCCTAGGGCAGGTACGTGGCAATCCCATTGTTCAGCATATTGCACAGAGGCACGCGTGGGATGGAATAATATCAGCTGGAGGGGATCTGGGGTGCAGGATATGTCTCAGCGTGCATGCATGAGCTCGTTATGAGAGGAACGGTTGCCTTCATGCGCATGCGCGAGTGCTTCCTTTGGCTGCGTCCGCACAAACCGTCCATCTGGTCACATTCTTGCTGTACCCCGCATACATTCCTGCGCGCTGTCTGTCGGCACATGATGTGCACATCTTTGCGCGCATATTCTCCACCTCTCAGTTTCGTGCCTGGCTTTCGTACTGATTCGCTCACCCAAGTCCAGATCCTCGCCCAGTCACAAAGGAGGAACCCCTCGGAAGCTGGCCGCTGATCCTCCTCTTCACGACGTGCACCTCGTGTGTGCTCTTCTTGCTCTACCGTCGCGCGTCGCAGATTCGGACCGTCGTCTCCCACCAGTATGTCTTCCTGTTCAATCATGACACCGTACTCTCTCCACGCTGCGCGTTCGGCTCCGCATTCTCTTCCCTTGAACCACGATTGCATCACCGTCATCCGATGGCTGACGTCGTGCGCAGGCTCACAACGTGGCGTGAAGGTGGCGAGGGTCGCATTCGACTCTCAGTCGACGACGGCCCGTCCGCGCGCGAGTTCCTCGACGACGATTACGACGACGACAACGAGCGGCTCGCTGACACCGATCCTGGGCTTGCCGCAGCTGCGGCCGCACAGCGCGCGCGAAACGCCGGCCCCGCTGCTCTCCCCGCCGCCCCAGAAACGGATACGGAAGTACTGTTCACAGCGGAGGCAGACGAGGCCCCGCCACCACCACCGGCCAAGTGATGCGGTGACGAGGAGATGCGTCAACTGTGCAGGCAAGTGACCACCGCGCTCGCTCTCTGCTCGAGTCTGCTGACGCCTCCGGGACGCACGCAGGCCCCTTCGCTCCCAGGGATGTCATACGCATATTTATAGACAATTCAGAGACAACATGAGCATCCTTCTTGTCCCTTGAATGAACCATGAGGCAACATCGTTGTATCGCGACCTCCACTTCCAGCTTTTAGTGCGGCCGTCTCCTCCTCTACCCGCAAACACCGAGAGGGCGCGGTCCGGAGGTGATAGGGTGCTGGAGTGGCTAGATTCCTGTTTTGGATACATGATTCCAAGTTCGCTAGGCGGTGAGTAGGTATGTCTTCTGCAAAGAGCCAGGAACTCCCTGCGCCATGTTGTGTGGTCGACTGGATGGACCAGCTCCACGTATTTTGTGCGGTGGAGACCACGGAGAGCGCAAACACAGTCGCTCGGCCTGGTTTTCCGAATACGAGGACGGAAGACGAAGTACTCTGCTCGAAATAGCCTCCGTCTTCGACCTTCGGTTTCGCCGCACCCGTGATGCTAGTACGGTCAGGTGATGCCGTTCAATCACTGGCACCGCGGCCCGCCCGGGAGCGATCTCTTTGCGTCCTCTCTCCATTCGCGAGCGTATGTCGCGCCCGCCATGTATGAAGAAGATGGGCTATGCGGTGCGCCGTCCGTTCACGTAACCCGTCCCGTGCGCTGACCGCCCCGCCTTTCCGACGATCCCCCATGCGGCCGGTGAGGTCACAAGGACGACGCGCTCCCGCCTCTCCGCATGTCCTGCAGGGTGCACAAGGACGTTGGGTCTCGTATAAGTAGCGCGGCGCAGCTTAACGCGCCACCGCTCCGGGGCCTTCTCATCGTCTTTTTCGTCTTCTGTTTCTCCGACCTCCA
>NW_025954392.1:0-41543 GCF_022376455.1 Epithele typhae | reverse complement strand
TAGCCGACACGGCGCCCCTCGAGAGCAGACCTCTATGGTAGGCGTAATCCACAAGCGTAATTACCATTCGGACTCAGGTCACAGAGCGGAAGCAAAGGGGCGTCGTCGGAAAAGATGCCCCGAAGCACTGACAAAGCCTCAATGGTCCTCAGGGTCGTTGATGGGTCTTCTCTACGCTGGGGAATGCCGCGACCGACACGTGACCGATTTACTGGTATCGGAAGCTTTCCCTTGGCCCGGCTGCCCGAGCTGCAAGTTCCATCTTCCCACCGCCTCCATAAACGTCGACACGCATATGTATGTACGGCAACAGAGCTGTGCTTTTCCGTCACAGGATGGGGATGCATCCCCGCGAAAGGCTACCAGGGACTTGGGCGCAAGAAGCAGCCTCAGCGTACATATAAACCCTGTGAGCGACGCTGGGGCTTGCCAGTTCTCTAACCACTCCGCGGTCCACTCCTCAGGCCACTCCCTAGACCCGCTACCTTCTCTTCTTTAATCAGCGCCCACAGCCATGAAGTCTTTCGGTACCTTGTTTGCTGTCATCCTTGCGGCGTCTCAAGGTGAGTTGATGACTCGTACTATCAGTCGCTCCGAATATTGACGGATACATTCGTTTTCTGTGTAGCATTCGTTCTCGCTAAGTCGGAATCGTCGATCAACCTCGTCAATGCGACGTCGACAAACCCTGCCAACGCGACGTCGACCAACCCCGTCAATGCTACGTCGACCAATCCGGTCAATGCGACATCGACAAACCCCGTCAATGCGACGTCAACCAATCCAGTCAATGCGACATCGACAAACCCCGTCAACGCGACGTCGACCAACCCAGTCAACGCGACGTCGACCAACCCAGCCAACACGACGTCAACCAACCCAGCCAACGCGACGTCGACCAACCCTGTTAACGCGACATCGACCAACCCCGTCAACGCAACGTCTACCTCTACCGCCGCCACGAACAAGCTCAATGGGGAGGGAAGCAACAGCGCGTTTACCGGTGCGTCCATCGACGTCCAGACCCGGGTCGCGGCGATCCTCGCGGTCGGGGCTGCCGTCGCATTCGGCTTCTAGGGCGCCGTTGTCGCGGAGGGGTGGTAGGAGCGGGTGTCGGGTGTCACGACGGCGGAGGGAGATGCCAATGTGCAACGCGGACTGGTCATGACCTTTTCATACGCTCCTTGTTTTTCGTGGACATTGATGGCACACGGTTTGTCGACTCTTCGTCGCGCGTTGGTTCCCATGCTTTCCTGATTTCGAGTGTTTCCACTCGCTCTCGATCGACTCCCTGAAATCTGCCTTGACCCCGACACGCACGCGGAGGCATGCTCTATCCGCGCGGAGCCTTGGCGCGAATGGCGACGGCATTCTCCGGGACCTTGTTTCTCCCCTCGTCCTCCTCCGTATACACGCTCGCTGTCGTCTTAGGTAGCGATTTCCCCCTCCGCTTGACGTGAAAACATGCCAAAAGATCTTCTCAGTGCTCACGCCCTCAGGCATAGCGTTTGGTGAGCACAGGGCTTTTCGTGTCGTTGTCCTCCCTCTCCGACTTGCGTGCTGTCCTGGCCGCTGGTGAAGCTCTTAGTGATCACCGATTGAATAGCGGGTGCAAACGATTGTATAGATCCCCCTTTGTTCCGACCGGACGGCTCATGAATGCATCCTGTTTTTGGAATTGCTTGACGAGCTGCGACAACGCTCAGGCAGGCTGTAATAGCTCCCGAAGACAGAAGATTACCGCATCCGACGGGAATCAACGGCACCGCAGGCGGCGCGACAGTACAAACCACCCATACGTCCTGGCAGTCCATATTATAATGGTGAGAATCGTCAGACCGGAAATTGTCGCCCTGCGCGAGATGGGTAGGTGGCGGATGCAATACGCAGGGGTCTGGGAAAAGGGCGCGGGGAGACGCGCCCGAGCCTCACGTCGGGGGTGTCAAGGAAGCTGCGCGGCGCAATCATTAGAGTGTCGTAATCCCACATTCACAGGTCTCGCAAGCGAATAGGGAGCTCACAGTCTCCGCGCAATCTGCACGCCCACGTCCAACGCTTGCGCTCAAGGATGCCTTCGACCTAACGCTGTACCAGGAAGAGGCGGACGAGGTGGTGGCCGAGTCGGCGGAAAACCTGAAGGCACCCAGAGACAAAAATGAACGCTTCGCAGCGGAATGCGCATGCGCAATCGATGGTAAGGATATTGAGACGCGGGGCTCGTGTGTACACAACGTTCGTGGAAAAAGCGGTCCGCACCGCCAGTCGACGCTACAGACACTCACTCGTCAACTAAAAATACTTGATACGGCCACTTATTCACCGGGGCTCGGAGTCCGGAACCTTCGCGGAGTATGCGGTACTCGCTCGCTGGAAGGTTGAATACAATTGGGTGATGATGTTGGAATCTGCCCGCATACTTAGCAAGCTCGGTCGTACGGTACCAGCGCTTAGTCATCCCGTAGATAGCCGCCGCCCCTCGTCCCGCACTCGCCTCACGCGTTTGCCCTTCCCCACCGCCTCGTTCTCCCCCGCGTCCGTCTGTACTCGCCTCCCGGTGCCCATAGGGACCAACCGCGTGGTATCGATTGCCTTTACCCCCTCGTCCGACCCCGACCGAGCCGCCGACTTCTAACACAAACGCGTACCCTTGCCCGGAGGTCATTCCGCGCCCGCGCCCGGCCTACTCGTTGTCCGCGCCATCCGATCTCGACGATCCGAAGCCCCCTCCGACCCGCGATCACCTTTCGACCCCCGACCCGTTTGCGATCCTCCGATCCCGCTTTCTCCCCGCCGATCTTCGACCCCCACACCTCCTATCGCAAGAATCGCCCCTCCATCTCCACCGCCCTCGCATCCGCCGCCCGCGCCGCGACCGCCGCCGCCGCTGCTCCCGCTCCCACTAGTGTTCCTCGTGGTCGAGTCCCGCATTCAGGAAGCGCGCCGCCTCAGCCATGGCACCCGGCCCACCGCCTGCGCCGTTCCGGAGTTGTTTGGAGAGTCCCATTGTGGCTGTCTCTTACTAGGTTCACGGGACATTTGTACGTTTTGATTTACGATCCCCTCGCGCATTTTCTCGTTTCCCCTTCTCGCCTCCGTGCTCCCCTGTCGGCATGTTGTGGTTACTTTAGCCGGCCGTCATTGGCGTGCTCGACATCGTGATTCGCTTGCTCTCCTGAGGTTGTAGCTGGTCGCCCGCATCATCGTCTTGATCCCCTGTCCCCGATCCTCGTCACGTTGATTTTGTTTATTCGATTCTATGCCCCTGTCTCTCCTCGATCCAGCGTAAACCCCGATCCATCGTATCCGATCCAGCGTAACCGACCCATCGTACTCGAACCAGCGTAAACCGATCCATCGTCCTCGAACCAGCGTAACCGATTCAGCGTCTTCCTCGATCCTTCGTACTCGACCCATCGTCCTCGATCCCTCGTCCTCGACCCTTCGCATTTTGTACCACCGTCTTCCCCTCGATTTGTGCTCGTTATACGCCCTCGCTTGTGGGGGCCTGTTGGAATCTGCCCGCATACTTAGCAAGCTCGGTCGTACGGTACCAGCGCTTAGTCATCCCGTAGATAGCCGCCGCCCCTCGTCCCGCACTCGCCTCACGCGTTTGCCCTTCCCCACCGCCTCGTTCTCCCCCGCGTCCGTCTGTACTCGCCTCCCGGTGCCCATAGGGACCAACCGCGTGGTATCGATTGCCTTTACCCCCTCGTCCGACCCCGACCGAGCCGCCGACTTCTAACAGATGACTCGGCACTCACCTCGTTGTGCTCTGAGGGCAAGCTCAGGACATAAGTAAGTCTTTAGGAGACGCTCGAGTGGGTGGCCGCGCGATGACATCGCTTTCGGCAGGCGCCGTAATTGCCACGTGTGGGTTTTGATATCGAGCGATCTGGCGAATCATGACCCGCCTCCTCCTCCTCCTCCTCCCCCTTCTCCCTTCCCCCGACTCGTGGCAGCTCGTGGCGTTCTGCAGCGCAGATTTCCAGGATCCGCTCGATTTCCGTTCCTCCCTGTGTGAACAAGTCCCATAAAGTGGCTTATTTCATGACGATGTGGGGTTCCAACCCCGGTGTTTTTTCGTCTTCACCAGTGGAACGCCGCATTTCCTCCGTGGAAGGTGGTGTGTGCACACTGCTTTAGTATTCTACGCGAAAGTCTTACGCCTCCCTAGGAGATGACTCCTCGAACTCGACGGGAAACGCGGACATCGTCGCCGTAAGCAAGTACGTCTGCGCGTGTACTGTCAGTGTATGAACACTCGAACACTTACGGGCGTGAACTTTCGTATCCCCTTGCCCTCCTTGCATTGCCCTGCCCCACGCTGTCAATTCGCAACCTGAACTGCCCCACCCAGACGCTGTACTGCCGGCCAGCTCTCCCCGCATCTTCGGGTGCAGATCACTGCACGGCAACAGACAGACCGCGGTGACGATGTTATCAAAGTCGTCTCCGTTCCAGCTGGAACCTCGTTTGGCTTTGCTTTGTCTCTGCATGCGGTTCAGGGAAGCTTCCCGATGTGTTAGGTAAGTATATATGGTACTTTGATCAGCGGCTATTGATCACCGGTTGCCCTGTGCCCAAACCTGCTACAGTGTTGCCACCGAGACGGGGATTATTCCCCGTGGTGGACAAACTCAGCAGTGCGTGACGGATCCGAGATGTGCGGCGGGGTAAAGAAGCCTTCCATGTTCTCCTTGTTCTCCTTGTGCCACAGGTTCTGTGAGTGTGCAGGGCTCATTCTGCGGCCATGGGGTAGGCTTTTGCTCGGAGCTCGTCATCGCAGAGGGTCGTCGAAGATGTGCAGCACCTAGGCAACACATGCTCGGGCAGGCAGAGTAGAAGTTGACGTGTGGGCAGCGGCGCCGCTCTGCTTGATCCTACAGGCGGTCCCGCGATCCCGTGGACCGCGCCGATTGAAACCACTCAGTTTGTGGGAAGGCACAGCTCGCCGTTTCCCTCATATACCGAGCCCGTCGTTGCAGCCTGCCCATCTCTTACCCGCCATCCTCCCCACCCGGCTCGCGATACGAACGCATACCTCGCCGTCCTTCGTGACACTACTGTTTTACCCCCTTTTGACTTCACCTCAAACATGCGTTCGTTCAGCATCGTCCTTGCTGTGGCTGTCCTTGCGGCTCAGGGTACGTGATGCCAGTCCACCTCGCCCTGTCCCCGGATTCGGACCTTCATGCGCGTTGCCCAGTCACTGCGGTCGTTGTGGATGACCTCCAGGTCCGCTCTGAATCAACGTCGATCGGCCCCAGCTCGACCACTTCGTGAGCGCTCATGGTTCTAATGCATTGACCGTTCGCACTAACGCCATGTCAGCCTTCCGCCCACTACCGGAACGACCATCATCGACAGCTCTCCCGGCAGTACTAACCCCACTACCACCGCCGCCAGTGTCACCAGCTCCACTTCTATTACTGGCTCCGCCGGAAACCACGGCACCAGCACCGCGTCCAGCTCTACTGGTTCTCACAACACCTCGGTGACGTCCTCCTCCTCGACCACCCAGTCTGTGACTTCCTCCACATCCCAGACCGTCCTGAGCGCCCCTCCCACCTCGAACGGCACCAGCTCCGCCCCTTCCACCGGCACCACCTCAAAGAACCCCGCGAGCACCTCAGGCTCGTCCACTCAGCCGAGTACGACCCCCGGGGGGACGGGGGGCGCGCTGGGCACGTTCGTCGACGGGCGCGTCGGCGCCGCTGCGGTGTTCGTCGTGGGCGCTGCGGTTGTATTCGGCTTCTGAGGAAGAAGAGACGCGAGCAGCGGGGCTCCGCGCTTCGATTCGGGCGGGCGAGGCGTTGTACCATCGCCTTTGGAGACTCGTTTTCGCCGTCCGAGACTCGCGGCCCCTCCCTCCCTACCCTTCCTCTTGTTTTATTTAGGTGTGCTGTCGCGGCCTACACACCTGGACTTTTGTGGGATTTGCCAACTATGCTTTGTGTATTACAGCGCGGTCGCGTTTAGGACATTGTGATGTATACCAGCTTCTGTAGAGTGCTCTCAGAATCACAATGTTCACAAACGCATCGCTTGTTGCTATTAACGTGAGCCGGAATCGAACTGCGGGACTCGCGGAAATGGTGTTGAGGCGTCTAATCGATGCTCCCGGGCGGTGCGCTGGCGCCTAGCTGCATTCGGCCCTTCTCCCATGACTCCGACTGTCGCGCACATGCGATTCCGCTATGTGAACCTCCGAGAGCCATGCTGCAAAGACGGTCAACGCGGCCCGGACACTCAGGTTGATTGTAACCCGGAGCAAAGTCCCACAATTGACGGACACTTGCACGGCATCCAGCATGGCACGGACTCGACTACTAGTCCTCACCAAGCACTCTCAAGACAAAACTACTTCCAACACCGAGCTCGATGACCGCACAACAATGCGCCTCACTAGCGCCCTCTCAGTCCTCCTCGATTCCGTGCTGTGTGCCGCAACCGAGTGTGCAGCTACTCTCCCCGAACCGAGGTCTTTTGCGACCGGGATATCGTACGACGGATTCCACAACGTGCGTCTGCCTCTTCCTACCGCCTCCATCGTGTCTGATCACCTCCGCAACTCGCAGTGCTCTCCGCGACTGCCGCCCCCGCCGCAAAAGCTGCAAATGCTGCCATGTCCGCCGCTGTCGCCTCCGCTGCTGTCGCCTTCGCCACGGCGGTGCACCCCAACCAGGACTTTGCGCTGTCGGCCGCGACTTCCGCCGCGCGCCCGTCTGCTGCCACGGCGGCGGTGTGTCCCTCCGCTGCTGTTGCCGCATTCGCTGTCGTCGCCGCGCGGTCCGCCGCGGCCGTCGGTCCCATGCACAGCGCCGCCGCGTCTGGTGCCGTCGTAGAGCATGCCAGCGCTGCCGTGGTGAGTCCCAACGGCGAAGTGGACGCATGAATGGCGATATACTGACGCGTTTGTGTGCACAGGAGGCGGACGTCTTACCGTCGAGGTCCGCGAATTCGCGACAGCGGATGGACCGTATCGTACAGAACGCACAGTTTCTCTTTGGTACCGTTAGTTCTGGCTTCGTCGTCCCTCCTTCAGCGCCATTAACTCTTGTCTGATATCCAACGCTCTACTTGCACTCCTCGCCCCGCCGACGACGATCCCAAACGGACCCACAGACGGCGTAAGGTGCTCCTCCTCGGCTGTCGGGCGTGGCGCGATCTCATCGGGTCTGCGCCAGATCTATGGACTTTCCTCGCCCCAAACATGCCCCAACGACTCTACGAGCTCGTCCTGTCCCGCTCCAAGCATGCCAGGCTGGATATCCCCTTCGACTGGGAGTCGGAATGGTTATTTGGACATGTCCCTCTCTCCCCCGATCTCACACCTCTCATCCTTCCCGAAGAAGACGTTCCGAAAACCGGTGACGATGATGGCGAGTTAGTTGACGAGTGGATCGTCCCCGATAACATTCCTGGTCGGAAGCTGCTAGGACAGCCATCGTCGCTCACTCGCACAGGACGTGCGCTCTCTCGTTATCAGACGATGGCGCTCGCCACCCCCGCAAGTACTCGATGCCGTTTCTCGAAGCCCTCTTCTGCGATCGAGCCTGGCCCGTTCTCGAAGCGTTGTGTGCAAACCGTGTACCATCAGTGTCCACGGAAAGTAAGGAGCGTATGAAAAAGATCGTGACTGGTCCGTTCTGCCCATTTCCATCTCCCTCCGCCGCCGTGACACCCGACACCCACTCCCGCTACTCCTCCGCAACAACGGCGCCCTAGAAGCCGAATGCGACGGCAGCCCCGACCACGAGGATCGCCGCGAGCCCGGTCCGGACGTCGACGGACGCACCGGCAAACGCGCCGTTGCCTGCGTCCGGCTTGGACTGGTTCGAGTTGCTCGGGGTCCCGTTCAACATGGCAGTGGTCTGGCTCGCGGCGGCGCCGGAGGAGGTCACGTTCGCGTGGGAGCCGCTCGCGAGGGAGGAGGCGTTGGAGACGTGGGTGGACGTTGCGTTGGCGGGGGTGGTCACCGTCGCGCTGGCGGAGTCGGCCAACGTCGCGTTCGCGGTCTCCGCGGCAGAACTGTCGATTGGGTCTGCGGGGTACGTGGAGGACGGGTCGTCCGAGGTGTACGTGGCGGATGGGCCGTCGGTGTACGTGGTGGATGGGCCGACGGTCGAAGAGAGTGCCGTGACGGACGGCGATACCGACTTAGCGAGAACAAGTGCTACACAGAAAATGAACGTATCCGTCAACGGTCGTAATGACGGATACTACGAGTCGTCAACTCACCTTGAGACGCCGCAAGGATGACGGCAAAGACGGTACCAAAAGACTTCATGGCTGTGGGTGCTGATTAAGGGAGAGAAGATAGCGGGTCTAGGCAGTGGACTGAAGAGTGGACTGCGGAGCGGTTAGAGAACTGGTAAGCCCCAGCGTCGCTCACAGGGTTTATCGATAGAGCTTAATTATATTGTAACCGGGCGCGCGTCAGTTCACGATTACCAGTAGTAACTACTAGTAAAGCACTGTGGTAGGACCAAACGCGTCGCATTTGTCTCGTTTAGTGCATGGCGGGCAATGCGAGCACTTACCACGGTCTACTGGTCTACTACTAAGCTACTACTGTTCAATATTGCGACTCGCAAAACCGTACGATTATCGTAGAGTTACTGGTACAAATGGTACGCATAGTCGGCCGCTACCTACGTTCGTGGTAAAGCAATACTACATTGTTCTGCAACACCCAGACTACCGAGCACTGCTCCTCGTCGCGGGTCCAGAGCCGGACGTCGCCGCCTTCGCCCTCGGCCTAGGGGCGCTGTACACGCGTCAGCATGTCTACCGTGCGCTCCCAAACGAAGTGACTTACGGCTTGCTCGATTGCGCTGTCTTCTGTCGCTTCGCCCCTCCGTTCGCCGACGCGCTGTCGTTGCCCTCAACCGCCTCGGCTTTGCGCCTGAGCGTGCGCGTGTTGATGCTCGCAGGAGGGGAACGGGGGGGCTGACCACCACGAGCGCTGCGCCTCGGCTCGGCCGTAGCAGTCTCAGCAGCTGCTCGTGCCACTGCCCTCGTCGTTCGCCTCTCGGGCTGGTCGAGCTGCAGCGTCCCGTGTTCGCGCGCATTCTCGTCGCAGCGCCGCGTGCCTTCCTGTTGCCCTGCCTGCTCCGGAGCGAGGCGTGAGGCGTCCCTGTCGGCGTGTTCTTGAACCAGGTGCTGGATGTGAGCTCGGGCCTCTCGAGTGAGTTCTTCTTGCAATTCGCGCTCTTGCCTCTGAATGTCTTGCTCGCGCTCGATGCGAGTGCGCTCTTCGGCCTCGATGCGGGTGCGCTCTTCGGCCTCGCGCTCGACGCGGGCATGCTCTTCAGCCTCACGCTCGATGCGAGCGCGCACCTCGGCCTCGATGCGGGCGCGCTCTTCCGCCTTGATGCGAGCGCGCACTTCGGCCTCGATGCGAGCGCGCACTTCGGCCTCGATGCGAGCGCGCTCTTCGGCCTCGATGCGAGCGCGCTCTTCGGCCTCGACGCGGGCGCGCTCTTCGGCCTCGCGCTCGACGCGGGAACGCTCTTCAGCCTCACGCTCGACGCGGGCATGCTCTTCAGCGTGGAGACGGGTGCGCTCGAGGCTTTCGCGTTCTTCGGTCTCGCGGTGAGCGCGCTCGTCCTCGACGCGTGGTTCGCCCACTCGATCGCGCTCGTCGACTTCATGCTCAAGCGACTCGGGCTCTATGAGCGTGTTCTCAGGGCCTGATGGTGTAGCGACGCTAGAAGCGGGAGCGTGGAGGTCGGGAGTTAGGTCGAGTGGCGGTAAGGGGGGCGAGCCTAGATCCCACACGCGGGCGTGTTTCTCGATGCGCTTTGCCGGTGATCGGTAGATCGTTTGCGTGTTGTAGACACCGGCGGTGGCGGGCTGGGGTGGAGCAAGGTCGCTCGGGAGGAAACGGAAGGCGTCGGGGGTGCCTTGGGCGTCGTAGAGCCGCTGGTATAGAGTGATGAATTCGGGCAAGGGCATGGTCTCGAAGCCCTCGATGCCGGCGTCCTGCCAGACATCCGCGATGGTATGCTTCTGTCCAATATCGGCGACTCTCAGCGCGACCGCGGGGTCTTGAGGATGCGCCATACCTGCGGGTGTATGAACGAGAGCTCACGACTTTCGAGAGAAGACTTACGATATGCGGCCTGCAAGTAGTCGTGGACGTTCTTGAGAGCCAGCATTTGGGTAGTCGTTCTCGGGTCCCATGCAGGCAACTCGTTCTTTTCATCGTCAGCGGGAAAGTCGGGGTTCGGCGCTGAGGTACAGTTAGTCACGCGATTTGGTCGGGAGGAGGAGATGCACTCACGAATATGGGATTCCGCAAACCTGTGAATGCGGTCTCTCTCTGCAGCGGTCGGCCCTCCCTCGAACGCCCAAAAGTCTTCTTCCGTCTTGACGCCGCCGGACAGGCTGCCAACGAGTAAGCAAAGTAAAGCTCGCTTGAGAGATGGGTACTTACTACTCGAAATGCAACTCATTGTTAGACTTGCGTGTGATCCAGATCGTGGAGAAGGACGATTGCCCGGTGCCTGCGATATGGAACTGATCAAAGCTCTGTTCGAGCAGGGAGCCCATGGTCTCTTGGTTCCTGCTCGCAGGTCAGCGCGCTCTCATCAAATGCGAGGTATGAGACTTACTCAAAGACCACCTTCGGATCCGCGCGATGAGACTCCTCATGAGCGAGCTTTTTGTAGTAGTCCTGCACCTCGGTAGGTTCCTTCTCGAACGCCTGCGACCTGAGTGACGCACGCATCCCGGGGTTAGGACCGTCATACTCGGGGAGCTTCACCTTGTTCTTCGGATCTCGGGCCCACAGAACGAAGGCTGCGCTCGCTCGCTGAACCATCCGCTTGACTAGAGGCGTCGGTTCGTGTTTTTGAGCGGCGACGCTGCGGATCTGCGGACGGTGCTCGTCGCCGATGATCTTCTCGATCCGTTCTTGCCAGGTTTTGTGCTTCTGGACGTTGTTGAACCAGTGGCGGGATCTCTATACGGGGGTCAGGATGCGTCGACCGCGTTATGCGCCACGCACTCACCTCAATAAACCAGCTTGGTGTTGCCTTCGAGTCCGGTTCTAGACCCCACTGCTGTATGGCCTCGTTTGCGCGGTCAGTGATGAACTTGGTCTTCTCCTTGCGAGGTCGCTGCCTCCACTCTTCGTACCGGGTGGCGTAGTATTGGCGTGAGTGGCGTAATGACCGTCCCAGTCTATACGAGCTCCGCGATCCTTCCCCTCAGCCGTCGCCTCGACCAGTAGGGAATAGGGTCGGCACGCCCTTTTGCCTCGGCGCTTCTTCACTTTCTTGGGCTTTGGTTCATCGTCGTCGGATGTTTCGACCACGTCTTGGGTTGTCGAGGCCTTGACTTCTTGTTCTTGCGACCCTTCTTCGAATTGCCAGCAGGTGGCGGAACACTCGCACCACCATCTTCAGTAGCATTGGGGTCTGGAGCAGGGGATGGGTTGCGCGAGGGCTTGTACGAGCCTGTCTCGTGCGCGCTTGACTCCGTGCGGGTGGGGGATGGAGAGCGTGATACGTCGTCGGACATGATGGTGGATGAAGGGCAAGGAGACGGACGAGGGAGAGAGGGGAGTGTAAGCAAGACACGAGGAAAGGTGCAGGGAGTGGTCTGGGACGCGACGCGACGCGTTGTCCGAGCACGTGTGGCAAGCACCGAGTGGAGCCAGAATGAGTAAGGGAAAGAACAATTGGAGGCGGGTCACGTACCGCAGCATGCACTGACCACGTTGGTTCTTGTGGCCACGCTTGTTCTTGTGGCCGCACTGGTCCTTGTGGCCGGAGCGCAGCGAGGACCTGAGTGGCGCGCGGGCAGAGTGACCGCGAAATAAAGTGAGCGGAAAACGGGGATTAACATTGTTTGCATATAGATACATTAGAGTGATGGTAGCTAAAGGACTATTGGATCGTCTCGGGAGCCCGTCTGATCAAAGACCTGGAAGGCATGGTCCGCATCCTCGCCCGGGCCCTCACCAATGACGATGGGGTTCAGGAAAGACGTGCCGGGAATCCCGGAGGCTGGGCGCGCGGGCTCGTTCACGAGGGTGCGCTCGGAGTCGTCGGACGCTGCAAGACTCGGGGAGCGAGAACGCGCTCCAGCCGTGGCCGACGCAGGAGCTTGGGTAGCCGCGGCGGCAGAGGAAGCCATGGTTGGGGCGGAGCGGGTCTGGCTACTGGTGGCGGGCACGCAGGAAACTTGGGTGCTAGTGGAGGCAACGGTGGGGCGCACGGTAGGAATGTTCGTGCGAGTCCGGGGAAGGGGGGCGAGCACACGTGGGGCGCGCGTCGGGGTGGCTGGGTCGCGGACTTGAGTACCGGTTGGGTGCGTGGAGGCGGCCACGGTGGGCGGAGCAACGTTGTTTGCGCGCACAACAGGCATGGACGCGCGCAACGAGGTAAAGGACGCGCTAGCAGGAGCAGGAGTGGCTGATACGCTGCTCGAGGGGGCTGTATCTGTGTCCTCGGCGTCGGACATGGCGTACATGTCAGTGAAGGACTCTGTAAAGTCGGAGAAGAAGTCTTGTTCATAGTCGACGTCGTTGTCCCCATCGGAGTGCTGCTCGGCCGCTAGAGCATCCCAGAACCCATCCGTCATGGGAGCATGCATCTCGTCCGCTACATCAAACAGAGTGGACGTGGGGACCATTCTGCGTATCCGCAGACGCGATGGAGCGGGGGTGGGGGACGGGGCAGACGCAAGTGCACGTCGTTTGCACGGCGGGGAGTCTTGGCGGCGCGCGGGGTCTCGAGAGAGCTTGGAACTACCATCCGGCTGAGCAGATGAGTGGCCGACAGAGGCATTCGGAGTGTGCGGGATAGAGGAGAGGTTCGGCGGGAGCAGGGAGGGTACGTTCGGTGGTAACACCTCGCGCAGTTGCTGCGCGAATTCGAAAGGCATCTGAACGGATTTGTGCCTGACAAGAAGGCCCTCATGGAGTTGGAGGACGATGCGGGTTTCAGACTTGGGTTTCCAGGAGTTTGATGGACAATCGAAGTACTCGAACGCAGAGTTACGGCCGATGATGCCTTTGATGACCGCATCGGAAATGGCCGCACGCAACTCTTGCATTTCGCCCCAACGGAGAGCTACAGTATTGTTCTTGTAGCGTTTCCCTTGCTCTTTGATGGACGTGGGCGGCGTCCAATTCTAATTGTTGGTTAGCACGAGAGATATGCCTGACGCGAGCTGAGACCCATACCTCCAAGAAGAGCCTTACAGTGACGTCCTCGCGTGGAAGAGCCGGCCTTCCGAGGCGAGACGGGGTGGGGTTGTCGGCGGTATTGCTGAGGGTCGCAAGAAGCGCGGCCTCGATGAACGGTTCCCCGGTGCGAGAGCACAGGCGGTGTATCTCCCTGATGAGATCGGCCCGCCATGACGCTGGGTGGTGGGATGTCGCCGCAAGAACTTCACGGAGGCACTCCAGACGCAAAGAATGGGGGAGTTGGACCTTGCATACCACGAAAGGACATGGGGAGTCCTTGCGACACTGTAAAGTGGATCGTTAGCGTGCAAATATGAGCATAAGGTGCTTACCACTCACGATGTTGTACACCATGCCGGTGCGAGACGCACGATTCTTGCCCCACGACGCTCGAACGAGGTGGAGGGTCCCGTCACGGCAGACCTCATGGGGGTTAGACCAGCCCTCGAGATGGTCGTGCAAGTACTTGAGAACCGTATCGCGAGCCTGGGTCATGGAGAGGTGGTATCAGATGCGATGAACTCGACACCCGGTCAAAAGGGCGCACCTTTTATATATTCAACGGACCACATCACGCCACTAAGAACGAAACAAAGCGGGGCTTGTGGCGGCACTTCTTGGTCGAGTGGCCCACCGAGAGCTTGAATCCGGACCGTGCAACCCGATTTCTCGTGTCTTCAATCGTTCTGATAGGTTGAGGAGATCCCATGTTGATGATAGGGATTGTTAGGGGCGATGGGCGAGGAATTTGAGAAGGGCTTGCACTAGGTATTCCGGATGTGATCCAGTGGGAAACACGCCTCAGACGAGCTCGCGGACACAAAGTCGTGCGAGACTCGCCATAGTCCGATAGGACGGCGATGGGAGAGGATGGTGTGAGGGGGGTGGACTTGCGGAAGGAGGGGCGAGGGTGTTGGACTCGCAGAAGGGTGTTGGACCCGCCGAGGCGACGGGGTTGAATGCATGAGGGTAAAGTGACACGTACCGATCCATCTTACAACTCCTGTACTATGAGAATGTGAGCAAGCCGCAAGATCTGGCTCAGTGAATGCTTTACGCACCTTGGACGAACTCAGGGTGAGGCGGGGAGAGCGCCAGGAGAGAGGGAGATGGCAGATGGGAGGAAGAGGTCAGCGTCATGGGCGCCCCGCGTTCCCGAGCGTGCGCTCCGAGCGTGCGCTTGACACTTCGCGCTCCTGCGACATTCCTCCTCTCTCTCCCGCCCTCCCTCCTCAACCTACTCGACGTCCTCCTTCCACCATCACTAGCTTGACATCACCGCACCCTCTTTCCACCACCGCCATCACCTCGTATCCTCCCACCCCTCTTCCCCAGCCGTCAGACTACGGAACGACTTTGTGTCCTTCCGTAGTGTTCGGCAGGTCTTTCCTATTGGTCAGACCTCTCTACCCCCCGCTGGACTGTCTCGCGCGCCGCAAACCAACGCAACAAGACACACCTGCTTTCTTTCAGCGTTCCCCTTTGTTTCTCTAGGTTCAATTCGTGTGGAACGTCACGCCATGACCCACGGCTCGAAGTCAGACCCCGACGCTTTCGCTGGTACGTCTATAGTGATACACCCTCGTTACTTCAACCAACGCCCGTCTTAAAGATCTGGACATCAAAAAGGCCCACGTGGCGGCGTTCACTGCGGACGGCAACTACATCGTAACGACACCAAACATGTCTTGGGTTCCCGAACCATTCGTTGGTCTCATCAAGGTCTCCCTGCGATCCGACTGCCGCTACGGGGAGCACGATCCCTTCCAATGGCCTCAGATCTTCGCCCCCGAGTTCGCCTTTTTGTCTGTAGTGCGACACCCCTACCCTGATGATCATCAGTACGCTCCGGTCTGGTGGACTCCAGACTTCAAGACACAGTTCCGACCAGTGGAGGGCTGCGTATTCAAATCGCTTGGTCTCTTCGTCTCCCCCGTCTTCCGAAAGCTCGGTTCTCTCGTCGACGAGATGCAAGAACAAGTTCAGGAGCATATCCACAGCCTTGGAAGCCCAATCCCTCGGCTCGCGCATATGGCCACTGCGATGGCTCAAGCTCGCGATCGTCTCCGCTTCTGCCCAGCGACGTTCCGCGACTCTCTCTTTCAACTCCGGGAGACCCAGCGTCGTTGGCTGGCATGTTGCGCGTGGATCGACTACTCTCGTCTTACGGCGTCCGCGACCGGAGCCTCAACCGTCCAACTTGGCTACATGGGCGCATTCTGCACCGATCCGGGGGACGCCCAGACACTCTATCGTGCCGGTGTGCCTGTATGGTTCGTCAGACCCCGCGTTGGAGATAATCTCGACGACGTCCAACGGATTGCAACCCCTCTGCGCCAGCCGTCAAAGCTGGCTCTCTCGCCCTTTGCCTCGGACGGGGTCCCCATATTCTCCGGACTCTCGGGCCTGCGTCACCTCCAAGCTGTATGCTCTGTCAAGCACATGTACGTCGACGTATCTCAAGCACCTCTTTTGACGCGATTCGACTATCGTGTGCGACCGTCCTCGGAGCCCTCAGCAAGCGGTCCAGTTCGCTCCCTGCCCTCGTCAAGCTCCCACAGGGTCTCCCAGGCGAAGAAAGGTTCGCGTTAGTTTGTATATCATGATATATCTTGCTCATACGTTTGCAGTACATCCTAGTCACCTCCGTGGGCGAGACAAGTTCGTCGACAAGGATCACGCGTGGATGCCGCGTACGCTCCCAGCGTGGGACTTGGCAATGCAATCCGTTGATCGCTCCCAACCCAGCAGGCCTTCGGAGGAACTTTGGGGCTACTGGGTTCCAGAGCCTTCACTGCTTGTCGGGCCCACTACAGAACAACGCGTCGCGCGCTACCTCATGAACTGGCTTGGGGTCCATGACCCATGGCTGTACCTCCTTGCTCTTCCAGACTCTCCTGCGACGCGCGTGGGGCCACAGTGGTGGCGAGACTTCCTGAACGGCGATACGAACGCGGCGGCCACCACTGTGACCAATCGTCGCACCCAGCGTTTGGAGAAGGTCAAAGAGGTCTTCTGTCGCGCGTTCCTGATGGAGGATTTCCAAGAGCGAGACTCCGGCGCGATCGAGTGGTTCCACCGTCCCATCACCGCGGTTGATGCAACCACTGGACCACTGATTCTCTGGGAGTTGTTTGAGCTCGGCTTCCGCCACGAACTCCTCGCCCTCGACCGACTCTTGGTGCCCATGCACGGGGTTCCCGACGCGGATTTCATCCGCGAGCAAGTTCTCGTGGGTGTGTTCCATCATCGCGACCTCTACCGCCTTCACCAGCTTCCGGTCTTCGGCGTAGGCCTCTCCCATCGCATGCCGAGCTCGCGCGTCCGGTGCGTCGAAGCCCTCCGCCGTGTCGTCATGAGATGGCCACAGTGTCCTTCGCAGATTGTGGTGGACCCGTCGATTAACGCACAGACCGTCGAGGAGATGGAGCGGGCCGTGGCTTCCTTCTATTGTACCACTTTTTTTACTTACTCCGGCCGCGCTCCCCTTGTCCCTCATGTGTTTCCTGAATGAACAATGCTCTTTACGATACTAATTGCTTGTCGCGTCGCATGTCTTGTACCACATCTACCACTCGCATAACGTTTTTGGGCGCCACGCCTCTCGGACCACACTCCTCCCGGACCACATTCAAGCAACCTACGATGGTAGGTATGTCTTTTGAATTGAATGGACTGCTTTCGATGTCCGTTTCCCCCTCTGTCTCGTCCCCTCTATGCCATGGGCCTCCGCCAGAAAAAGACGAAGAAGACGCCTCGGACAGCCCTCCCTCAGTTACGGGCCGGGTCCTCCACTGTGTACGGCCGGGACCATCGCGGCATACCCATCGTCACCCAGAGGCAAGTCCACTATCATACGGTGAAGTTACGGCAAGATACGCCCTCGAAACGTGCTCGGCTTGACATCACCACACCATCCGTCCTCGCAGATGCCCTCCCAACTGGGTACGACGTCTCCCAAGAGCCCAATTCTCTTCAGAACAGCTGGGAGGATGCACCGTCCGTCGGTGAGAAGGAGTCCGCCGATCCTGAGAAGGTGGAACAGCCGAAACCAAAGACGGTGTGTAGAGTGTGTGTTTGCTTATGTCCTCCACTCATTTCACTGCAGAAAACGATGATGGACCACTACAACGAGTGGCTCCCGCGCGAAACGGAGGTCATCGAGGCGATGTTCTCCTGGGAGGACTCGCGCAAGCCTCTCAGCAAGTGCACTCGGTGCCTCGATAAGGACGCCTGGTTACGCTGCACCGAGTGCTGGGATAGTAGTCCGCATTGCACGCAGTGCCACCTCACCGCGCATCGCCACCACTGGTTCCATTGGGTGGAGGCCCGCCGGAGTGATGATGAGTTCTGGAAGAAGTACGACCTCTCCAGTCTCGACTTCACCATTCGCCTAGGCCACGGTGGTGAGGCATGCCCGTCCCGAGGGGGGTGGTTATCGCCATCCAAAATCACCATTTGCCACACGAACGGCATCCATCGCTGTCAAGTCGAGTTTTGTCACTGTCTCCATGCCCCTTCCGTCCCCTGTCAACTTATCCAGGAGCGCATCTGGCCCGCCACCCTGGATCAGCCTCAAACTGCGTTCACAACTCCACTACTCACACTGTACGACCACCTTTGGAACGTCAGCAACGTCAACGCCTACGACTTTATTGACATCTTGCAACGTCTGACCGACAGCGCGTTTCCTGACAAGGTGCCGGTACGTGAGGCTGGACCTTCCTCGTCCTACCCCATTCTTACGAGCTTCATAGGACCCCTACGACGCCTTCCGTCGTGTACATCGCATGTTCGAGCACCTGACGATGAAGAAGCGTGCCGGTCATTACCACGGCGTCAAGATCCCCAACCGGAGCTCGGACGACCTCACGGTTGCATGTCTTACTTGCCCACTCCCCAGCGTCAATCTTCCCCTCGATTGGGCTCAGGAAACGCGTGCCCCGTGCGTCCGACCGTTTCCATCATGAGATTACACACTTACGCTTCGTCTATCAGATATATTTACCGCCACAACCTCGGGGTCGACGCCTGCCATGGTATGCCGAAGAGGACCAAGAACGACGACAAGAACGACAAAGCCCTTAGCGAGGGGCAAGGGTTCATGGTCAAGTTGGCCGACATGAAGAACATGGTCGAAGAGAGTTTCAAGAATGACGACGACCGCGTGGTAAGTTGTACTTCCATCTATCAGATGATACCGCTAACTGTCGCGAAGACCCATACCTGCAGCAGCTTCAAGGTTGCTCGCGCGCAGCGTTTGGGCAAGTTCCGGACAGTCGATATCAGTGGCGTCGCCGCCATAACCTGTCGTCATACCTTCTTTTTCCATCAAGGTGTAATCGACCTCATCTCGGGAGAGCGGTGAGTTGATTCCGCGTCCGCTGTACTTTTAATGGCTAATAGTGTTATAGGTATGCCTTCATCGACCTACTCGTCGCCAGGCACCTACTGCGATATGCGGCCGAACTGATCGAGGTCGGTATGACATACGACATTATGTGCATCTATATTCGCAACCTCCTGAAACGTATGGAGAAGAACTTCCCCGCTGTTGTCCCCATAATCAAGAAGATGTACTGCTGCCTGCCCGCCTTCCACGCGCACGGCCACCGCGACATGTGCAAGACGGTCTATTCGCTCGCACTCTCCTACGGCTTCGGGTTCCAGCATGGCGAGCAAGTCGAGAGGCCATGGATCAAGATGAACTTCGCCGGGCCCGCCACAAGCGAGATGACGGCTGGAAACCGACACGACAAGCTCAACATGACGTTCAACTTCTGGAACCTTTGCCAACGGCAGAAACAGCGTGAGCAATATCTTCGTATCGGCGCGTGCCTAGGTTGATACTGTTCCCCTAGCCGACTTCTTGGCTAGGCAGGTCGAGAAGACATACGTCGACCAGGAAGAGGCCACAGACGAGTTGGCCTCGATGATTGCCGGCGCTGGCCCCACCAAGGTTCTTCGTTGGATTGCGCAAGGCATTCGACCCTCAGCGCCGACGCCGCTCAACTTCAAGGAGCGAGAAGAGTCGTCCAAACAAAGCCCATTTGTGCTCGACACCACTCATCGTAGGTCCCCGCACTTCTGTACTGGCTCACACTGACGAAGAAAACGCAGTTCCTAATCGCGAGAAGGCGTTCGATGACCTCGTGAAATCCCACGAGAACGCGAAGCACTCTTCCCCTGCAGACGTGGACCTCAAGAAGCGTGCAGCGCTCTTCGTCCGCAGTGGGATCGACGTGCAAAGAGCGCTGTGAGTTCCGTACCCCTACCGAACAATTTGTTTCTGACATCTTTCCTAGTTTCAAGCTCCAGCAGCGCAAGAAGCTGGGCAATAAGGGTTTCGGTCAATCGGACGAGGCCACGGTCCCCTTTGCCACCGCCCGTCGCGGATATATCCGAGACCTTACTCAGTGGCTCAAGGAGAAACAGCGGTATATGCCGCTCGCCGCTGCCGATGAGGACCCTGTCGCGCAAGGTCGACGCGAGTTCTCTCGAAATGTCCGCGACGATGATGACGAGAGAACGAGTAACGACATCGACGACCAGGAAATCATCGGCCTACCTTCAGATTACACGAAGGAAGAGGTCAAGATCCTCGAAATCGAGGTGTTCGCCCGCGGTGAGCTGGCCATGCGCACTGCTGATTGTTTCGATGATCTTGCCCATGTACGAAGCGCTGTCGAGTATCGTGCGTCTTTCTTGCGCGAGAAGAAGACCGCCGGGAAGCAAGGGCAGAAAGCAGGTACGCGTTTCCAGACCGAACTCCAGAGGAGCGGTCACTACGCTTATCGTCTGGCCGAACGCTACAACGACAACTTCCAACGCGTGTCGGCACTGCGCAAAATTCTCGACCACAAACCAGACCAAGACTCATCGGAAGGTCGTCTGCGCGCGATCGACTTGAAGACCGATCTGACCCTCTCCGACCTTACCTCGCGTCAACCAGGCGACACACGACGGTACTCCTCTTGGGTTTGGCGCATTCTAACCCCCAAGAAGGACAAGCGGCAGCAGCCATCAAGAGAAGCCAAGTCTACTGAACCACCCCCCACTGAAGATACTGAGCCGCAGTGGCGCGACAATGGTATGTACATCTTCGAGCTATCGTTGATGCTTCCTAACCTCTGCTGCAGCACAGTCGACGATGTTCCACACTCGCCTACAGCGCAAGTATCAAGCGGACGCCCACGCAAACTACCTGTTCACGGACTTCCGTAATGGCGTCGCTGGCCATGACTTCTACTCCAAAGCTTGGCAAGTGACGACGAAGGAAAGTGACTTATCGCGGGGCAAGCGTGCATACGCTATGCAACAGAGTGCTGTGTACGGTCGTGGCCGCGACCGATTTCGCAGGTGTCACGTTGAATCACTGAAGCCGGGGGTGTCGATCGACGAGAAGTATCATGACCTCGTAAGTGTTCACATACCCTTGTTCTCAGTCTCCGACTTATGTATCTTTCTAGTCTCTTCGGGATGCCCTTGCAGAGTATGCCGACGATCTTGACGCTTACAAGGAGGTCTTGCGTGCGCTTGATCTCAACTTCTAGGTAGTAATCGGCGATGCGGGTGCGTCCTATGTGCGAGGTATATGGTGCAGAGAATGCGGTTGCACCAGTGCAACTCGAGCTGGGACCAACGAGATGTATTAATGTGGGCGCAACTATTATCATACATAATGTGCTACTTCAATGCAGTGTATACACGTCGCACGACAACCACTTTGACAGCGCGTACGCACTCCACACTCAAAGCAATCAGCTGAAAGCGGGTCGCAATCGAAAACGCTGAGGTACACTAGGCTAAGACGGAGCTAGAGTACGCTACAGACTGCTTCAGACCACATCACGCGGGTGCCTGCCACCTACGACAGCACACGAGGGTGCGCGGGGGCGATAGCAGACACGTGGACGCGCGAGTGGCAGAGAAAACGAGACAGAGCGAGTGTGTGTGAGAGAGCCATAGCGAAAGCGAAAGAGCGACAGTAAGAGCGAGACAAGAAGTGATCGGAGGAGGGCGGGCGGAGGGGCGAGCGGAGGAGCGACACGCGAAGGACAGAAAGCACCGCGCGCGTACAGGCGCGGGAACGCCGGGCCGGGCCAGCCCAGCAGCTGAATGAACGGAGTCCGAGAAACTCGGAGTCGAGGTCGGTTGCGCTGCCCAGTCTTGCGTGGCGCGTTCCCCTGTTCCCTGTTCACCGCATCACGTGCATTCCTCCTATGAGTTCGCGCGCGTGTCGCCCGGCTGCTGTTCGCCCCAATGTCCATGGCACGTGCGCGCGGCTGCAGGCTGCACCTTCCACCGGGCACGCAGCTCATGATGTAACATTCAAGATAACTTACTACCGCAAGGGTGGCATCATCGTATCGTTACTATTACTTACTACTATGAATATCACCCAAAGGCACGTGACAAAGGTCACAGAACAACATATCTGCATACTGTATGAACTACTAGTAGTTACTACTGGTAATCGTGAATAGACGCCCCTGGTAACAATTTAATTAAGCTCCCTTGGCCTTCGAGGTCGAGTGACTTGCCGCCATACGTCAGCGAGAGGTCGCGCGTGTCCCGCAGGTACTGAATGACCCGGCAGACGGCTTCCCAGTGCGCCCAGCCTGGGTTCTCCGCAAAGCGCGCGAGGAACGAGACTGCGTACGTGATGTCAGGGCGCGTGCCCAACGACGCGTACATCAGCGACCCGACGGCCTCGCGGTAAGGGATGTCGCGCATGCGCGCAACCTCGGCATCGGTCTGGGGTGACTGCGCAGCGGAGAGGACGACATGGGGATCCATGGGTGAGGCGATCTTGCGCGCGCTGGTAATGTTGTAGCGCCGGACGATCGAGTCGATGTAGGACGTTTGCGACAGGGAGATGCGGCGGTTCGGGCGGTCACGCTTGACTGCGAGCCCCAAGATCCAGTGGATCTCGCCCTCGTCCGTGATCTTGAATGCCTCACTCAGGCGCGACTTGACCTCGTTGATGTGTGCGAGCGTCGGGGCCACGATAGTCAGGTCGTCCACGTGTGCCACGATAACCACCACACCGTCTTCACGGACGCGGTAGTAGACGGCCTCGTCGACTTCACAGGGCGTGAGGTCGAGGAAGCGCTTGAGGACATCTCGCAGCTTGTGGTTCCAGGTTCGTGCGCTCTGGCGAAGACCGTACAGTGGGCGGAGAAGGCGAAGAGCGAGTGTCTTGTCGTTGGATAGCGTGACACCCGGCGGCGGCTGCATGTAGATGACTTCTCCGTCTTCAAACTCGCCGTTGAGGTAAGCGGACTTCACGTCGACCTGATGGACCTCGTAGTCGTGTCGCGCGGCGAATGCTAGGGCGATCCGGATGGAGGCGGTCTTGGCGACAGGGGCAAAGGTGTAGAAGAATTCGGAACCTTTGCGTTGTCCAAAACCCTTCGCGACGCAGCGAGCGCGCAGGCGGTAAACGTGCCCCAACGCGTCCTTCTTCGAGTTGAAGACCCAGCGACTGCCAATGATGTTCGCACCAGGCGGTGGTTTCTCCAGCCGGTAGGTACCGTGGGCTTCAAGCGCGGCGATCTCCTCGTCCATGGCCTCCTTCCAGCGCGGCCACTCCGGGCGACGGCGCGCTTCAGTGTACGAGCGCGGGTCGAAACCTTCTTCATCGGCCATCCGCACGGCCATAGCCACACCGTCGATCTCCTCGAGTAGGTCTTCAACGTCCGTGGCATCTTGCTCATCCGCGTCGGCTGACGCCCGATGCGCGGGCGCTTGCAGTGGCACTTGCACGCCTTTCGGCACTGCTGCACCACTCTTGAGGATGTCGCGTAGGATCTGGGAGGGTTGGCGGATGCGCGACGAAGAGCGCGTAGCGGGGGCCTTGACACGAGCAGGGAGGACGTGAGGAGGGGCAGCAGGTGGAGGGTCGATGGGAGCAGGTGCTGCGGTAGCAGAAGCAGACGGCCCGGCTGCGTGGGAGGCAAAGCGGGAGCAGTAGGCTCCGGTTGAGGGTCAGGCGGCGCGAGCTTGTCCTCGCTCTCACTCTCCCCCTCAAGCTCCGCGTTGTCTTCAAGTCGGCCACGCGCAGGCAGAGGTATGTCTAGCTCCGTCGAGCTGACATTCCGCTCGACACCCACTGACCTCTTGTCTTCCCAATAGATGCGGTGCCCTTTGCTCTCCATGTCGAAGCCCACCCAACGGCCAGGTTTCGCGCGCTCCCCCAGCTTGCCGGAGGACGTGTCGTGGACCCAGACCTTCACGCCCCACTCCGGGATGTCGGCAAGACGAGGGGGTCGGCCTGTTACAGCCTGAAACGGGGTGAGTCCATCCAAAGCTTTCGTCGAGGTGCGCATCAGTAATTTTGCACGCGTCTGGCACAGCTGTCGCATCTGTCAAATTTGCGCGCAGCGGACACAGTTCAGCAGTTGGGCAGACAAGCAGTTCGGGGGCGCACAGCTCCAACAGTTGCCCAGACGGACAGATGGCCTGCGAAGCGGTGGATAAGCTTGCTAACATATTACTTCGTGGGCGTGATAGTCTATGTACCAGTTAACATAAAACCGCGAAAAAATGTCCAATGATAACGAATAATGGAAGTCCTCTGCCTGAAGGTCGACGTCCCCATACACTCCGATCAAATGACAAGCTCGTACTATCGAGTCGACGGAGATAATGCTGGTTACCCGATTGCCATCATCGTGGAGTTCTGGCTGCACCATCCACATACCAGTGACATCGTCGACATGATCTTCGCAGTACTCAAACCACTCTACTAAGGCACAGGGATATTTTTTACCGCCGTATTTGAACGAAAAGAAGGCGCGGACACGGGCCACAAGCATACCATCTAGTCCAACACCGTCCGCGTCGATGCTGACAAGCACTGTGTCGTAACGCGGATGCTCTTTCCACCAGCGCGGAGTGCATCGAATCTTCTCGCTGGACATGCCGCCAGGCGTGGCTAGGTCGCTCGGTGCGTAGAAGACTGCCGTGGCACAGGTAAATCCGTGGATCCTGTCACTTTCTTGTATGAAGGCAGAGGAGTCGTCCGAAGAGTCGTCGTTGTCGTCCAGCTGAGAGAGTAGAAACGTCTCCAGCATATTGAGAAATCGAGGCTGCTCAAGACGCTCCGCAACTTCACCGACAGTTGCAATGTACACTATCACAAGGAAATGAGCGTGACGCACACAATAATACCAAGAGGTACATACTAGGTCGGATTCCCAACGTGACTTCAGCCTCGAGGACTTCGCCATCCATGGCTGCTTCGAGGAGTGCTTTGAAGCGACGATCTTCCTCGTCTTCAGGATTGTCGTCATCAGGATCAAGCAGGCCTGCCTCGCGGCACGCGGCAGTGAGAACGTCATCGCGGAGCATTCCGCGGCGTCCAAACTCGGAGCGTGCAGCGGCGAGCTTCCCCTTGCGGGCGATCTTGTGGATGATTTGATCGAGAGCGTCACGGCGATTTGACTCTCTCCAGGGCTTCTTGACAGCCTCGATGTGTTTTGACTCAGTGATTGACGAGCATAGTCCGTTAGGAGACCCGAATCGCTGGATCTCTCGGACATAGTGAACGAGGGCATGTTGGCGTGGCAAGCCGAATCCGTCCGGGCGAATACCGTGCTCCACGAAGACCTGCCGGAGCTCGTGGTAACGTTCTAGAAGAGCATCCATGGCGTGCAGGACATGCGAGTCGTGGGACGACCGCCGTGCCAGGTAGCAGAAGTCGAGTAGAGCCGCAACGCATTGAACCATCTTGTCGGGTACGTGCCCTACAATTGCCGGCAAGAAGACCTATTACCTGCAATCAGCACTGCATCAGTAACTTCCAAAATCCCTGAATCCCTGGGTCCCTGGATTTCAGAGATTTCAGGAATCCAGGGGAATCGGGACCATACAGGACGCACAGGGCGGCACAGGGATCCAGGGTGCCCGGTGCGCGCAGGGATTCAGGCGGCGGTGGCGGCGGCGGCGGCCTAGGGATGGGAACACAGATAAGAATAGGTATACAAAGTGTTCTAATGTACACGTCAAGCGCAGAAGGTAGTGTTCGCCGTCACGTTCCCGGCGCGGCCACTGCTCAGTGCTCACGACGCTCAACCAGCGCGACAGCTCCTCTCACGAGGGCGTGGACTGCCCGAAGGAGCGTGAGTTGAGCGAGCGACTGACTGGCGTCATACTGCTTCGTGCGCAGGAACGTGGGGGTGACGTCGAGTGCGTCGATCAGGTCGCGGTGCTGGCAGACCCAGAGTGCGGTCGCGTCGAAGTTGACGAGGCCTACTGCACACACTGTTAGCAGGGGCGGGCAGGCGGGACGGGGCGCACGGCAGACCTTGTGGAAATTGGTGCAGAACGAGTTTGCGTGCTCATTGATGGCAGCGAGCTGGCTCTGCTCGCGGTACTCGGGGCAAACAAAGGATATGCCGGCCCACGCGGCGTCGACGTGCAACCAGATGAAGGGGTAGTCTTTCACTAGACGCGGTCGGCATGATCAGCAACCACGGCGCTCTGAGAACCGTAGGCCCCGCACTCACGGATTTGCCCGATTTTGTTGACGCGGTCCATCGCGCCCGTGTTCGTGGTCCCGACGGTCGCGACTGCGCGATTCAGCAGGATCAATAAGAGGTTATGGGAAAGTGCTCACCGACCAGGAACGGACACTTTCACCAGGCGATGTCCTCCTCCACCGCCTCGCGCACCATCGCACCCCCGGGCAGCGCGAACCCATCCTCCGCACGCACCTACAGGTCGTGCACCTTGAGGCCGAGGACGAGCGCCTCCTTCACGCCGAGCCATGCCAGTCGCCTCATAGTACAGCCAGAAGCGAGCAAGGTCGGCGAGCGAGATGAGCACGGGGCGGCCGTGGATCATGAGCACATCGGGGGAGCGGGCGAGGTGCTCGACGGTCGCGCGGAAGAGAAGTTTGCATTGAAGGGCGAAGATTGTAGGAAGGCGGAGACGTGCGCGCACGCCCAAATCGGGCGTGCGGTGGTGAACTCCCAGTTGACGATGCACGTCTTCAGGGCGGCCAGTGAGTATGACAAGATTGAAGAGAACGGGAGCGACAACACGTACGATCTTCGAGTTGTCATTCTCAAGGTTCAGATCGTAACAGTCGATACCTGCGCGACCCTCACCGGCACCCGTGACCTGCGCGGGTTGGGCATACCTGTGACGATCCCTAGAGGAGGGCTACATCTGCGTGGCTCAAATGGACAACTACAGCGAGGACTTACCTGGCCATGCGGAGAGCGTAGCCTTCGCTTGAGGGATGTCGCCTGCAGCAGCCTGCGTGGTAAGCTCGCGGAACAGAGCGTCTTCCAAGTTCCACCTGCTTATCGGAGGCAGCATTAGGTCGGTGTTGCGCGGAGCTGATACTGGAGAAGAGAAGCCTGCCAGCCCTAGGGCGCACAACGGGGAAAAACGCGGGAGTGAAGGAAAGCAGAGTGAGATTGGGTCAAGAAGAAAGATGAGAAAGCCGCGTGCGGTGGGCACCGAAGACGCGAAGGAATAGGGCGCCTAACATGAGTCGCCTCTCACCCTCCTCCCATCTCCACCACTTGACACACCGCCTGAGGACAAGTCATAGCGCTATCAGCGTGCTCACAAACGCGAAACAAGCCACACCAAGCCCATATGAAGGCTTCATGCTATGGATAAGGTGGGTACTATGGATGCCCATATCCAACATATCTCTGATCATCTTTCGACGCTTCAACAGACCTATTACACCCTTCTTTCGGCTGTGTGGGACAGAAAGTGTCAGGTGGATGGGCGTACGATCAATACTGGGTGAGTTGTTTATCTGAAGCGTCCAGTATCCCGCTGTACGTCAGGCTCGAGCATCTCCGCCAGCACTTGTACGCCAAGACCGGACTTCTGTGCAACACCAGGTACGACACCAACCTCCTTGATGAGCTCACGCCCACCTCCCTCCGCAACCATATAATGGTGTGTCCGCTCCGATATCATACTCGTTTCTCACAACATATCCATAAAACCGTCGTCCAGATCCTCATCTTTGTCAGCCAAGATGTTCCCGCAGCCGAGCGGCCGAGCGACGCACATGAACTTGCAATCGGGCGCAAACCGCGCGCGGTCGCGTGTGGGCTTGCGTCGGTTTCCGTGCTGACTCAAATTCTGTTTTTGTTGACTGCAGCGTTCAAGTCCCCCACGGTCTGGTTGAACTCGAAGCAGCACCTACACACGCACGGGATCTTCCCCTCGGCAGAGCACGGCTCGAGCTCGCCCCCGCAGTTCACCGTCGGGTTCGAGACCCCGCTCGTGTCTGGGGTGCACGAGGTGGAGAGGCTCCCGCCGACGCCGCTGGCTGCTTCCCCCGCTCTCGACCCGGACGAACGCAGGGGTGCTTCCGTGCACGGCCTCCCCAAATCGCTCCCCGCGTACGCCGCCCTTTCCGTCCTCCGCGCACTCGCACTCACGTGTGGCCACCGGGGAGAGCGGGTCCGGATCCGGGAGCGCAGGCGACGGCTCGGACTCGGAGGACAAGTACTTCGTGGTGTCGTGCCTGCTGCTGCCCGTGCCGCTCCCCGCGGTCGCGTCGGCGAAGTGGGACCTGGACCCAGACGCGTATGAGGAGCGGAACTCGGACGTGCAGGCCTGAGCTGCTACGTGCCAGGTGTGCTTCTCGCCGCCCCAATGGTACGCTGTTACATCGTCGACTACACCCACGCGTCCGACTACTCCGTCGCACGCGGTCTCGTGCGCGCGCGATCATGGGCAAGCAGCTTTGCTTCGGCGCGTGCACCTTACGTTGACGCCTGCTCGACGTACGCGATCTGTATCTTGATGTACTCCATGAGGAGAACCCTCGCGGCGCGGGGCGGCGCTCGTCAGTTGTACCTCGTCTGTATGCCTAAATGTACGATAGTGTGTCTGCGAAAATGAATGCAATTATATGCCTCCCACCTTCCGGATCCCTGAATCCCTGACTGAACTGGCCGACCTGGCACCCTAAACGCCCGGAAACGGCCTGGGCGCAAGGACGCCCGGAACGAAATCCCTGGATTCCTGGGAACCCTGGTCAGGCCCCCCAGGACCCCACAGGAGTTTGGGAAATTACTGATGTGAACACAGCTGCACGCATTACTGCAACCTACGTACCCTCATTAACGCTTTTGTGTCGTCTCCCGTCCATTGCTTGAACTTCCGACCCTCGTGAAAGCGCCTCAGACCAGGGAAAGGAGGCACAGCTGCAATTCTAGAACGCGAGCTTGTTAGCAGATGTTTAAACATCGAACAGAATGGTGACAGCGAAGTGCGGCATCTCGACTCGCAACGGAACACGTTGAGCGCAGTGAGCCGCTGCGATCCGCACGCGTAGAGTGCACAGGGCGCGTCGGGCACGACATGTAGGGCAGCGCCAACTCGCGGCGACCCGCGCAACCTGCACAACCCGCCAGGTGTGCTGAGCGCGGCGAGCAATGGTATAGACCGGCTCGCTGTCGGGTACCCTGGTCATGAGCCGCACCCTCGCCCTCGACCTGCGCACGAGTCGTGCGCACCCGCAGAGACCCTTGATTGTAACAGATGTCGAAGCTTACCTTCGGTCGATATCATCGAGTATTGCTTTCGCTTCATCATCAGGGTTTGTTTGCTTGATGTAGGCGATGACCCAAGCAACGACATGGTCTTTAAAAGTCCCCTTGATTAGTTGATGGAGAAGGTCGGGTGTGAGGAGCTCGTGAATATCAGCTCGAGGGAAGTATTTCGTGAATGGCTGATTGGAAGACTTATCAGTACGACAACTACAGTGAGCCCACATACAACAGAATATACCTGTATGTCGGAATTGATTCCCCACGCATCCCACAGCTCCGCATGCGTATATGTATCGCACATCTTTGACGTCCCTTGGTGTGTTCGAGGGTCGCCCTTCTGGAAATTTCCGTTCGGAATTGCGAAACACCTGTGCCAACATAGTATCAGAAGATGATACATACAGATCAGAAAACGCTGGAACGCACTTCGCACACCATCCGGAGACGATACCGGAAAGGTATACCTGCTCTGGGTAATCCGCAATGAACGGCCCGACTTGGAAGATGGCTCTGCGGAAGTGGCCGTCGGGGCAGCGCAGCACATGTCCGGGAGCCTCCATGCCGGGACGCAGTGGTTCAAGAACCGCTGCCAAGCATGCGTGGTAGAGTTTCTTCTTGAAGAGTCGAAACTCTTCGTCGTCCTCCCACTCATGTAGCGCTGTCATATTGGGACGTTCAGTATAGATACCGACGTACCGTATATCATAGAGTCACATACCTTTCGGAATGGGCAGGAACGCGACTGGGATGACACTCTCACGATGGGCGCGACGCATAGTGTTGTGTATGTTACCAAGAGACATGTAAACGGGATGGTACTCTTGGTTCCCTGTGGCAACGGACACCGTGGTCTTGTCCGCTCCGAGAATGATGGGCGTGAGCATGCAACCATGCGTGCTCGGGTCGACAGCGATCTCGTTCTGTAAAAGTACGAGTCAGTATCGCAGATGATGTGGTTCTTTGCGCACTCACTGCTTTATTGAATGCCCATTGCCCCGACATAAGGTTGCAAACACGGCGGCAGTTGGGGCCGGTATATTCCTCGTACGGAACGTAATCGAACTGATCCTTGAACTCGGGATTTCCGGCCAGAGTCTCCACTGAGCGAAGGCTGTCGCGTGTGTGTAGTTTGAAGATTTGACGCTTCCAAGAGGGTGAATCCGGCCCGACAACACCTCGGTAGCGGACAAGAAGGGTTCGCCACGGCACCTCGCCATATGGAATGGCATCAATGAGGTCTTCTATGTCGGGCTTGCTCTGAGGGAAGGGATCGTAGTCTTCGTGGCCGTCAAGAACGAACTGCGCGCGTAGAATCTGACGAAGCTGAAGAATCGCCTCTTCAGATTGCGGACTCGCATCGTACACCAGTTCAGCGTACTCGAAAGATGGACGACCAGGGAAGGGGTTCCAGTCAACGGCATCACAGTGCGGAGGGGGCGGGGTGTTGGGAGGGAGAAATGTGCCATCCGGAAGGCAGGGACGAGCTGATAAAGACACAATGTTGGCTCGATATTATGCACATTGTAGGACGAGAAGAACACACCATTGAGAAGCCGGTGATACTGGTACACGGACGGGCTTTGAGGATTCGGCTTGGGGTGAAGATGGGTCGTCCGTCGATGCGCATTGTATCCGGAACGTGTCTTGAAACCGAGATTGCAAAGCGTGCAGTGTCGTGCCATGGGTATGTACTGACAGGATTGTGACATGAGCACGGAAAATGCGGAAAAATTGCTGCTGATGCATCCGAACCTTGTCACAGAAGAGAGTATGGTGGGGGAGATGGAGAACGCAACGGGGCTGGATGAAGACGTGGAGGTGGAGAGCAAGTCGTAAGCCTAGCACTCTGAGACAAGCTCGAGTAAGCGGCGGCACTGGCAGGAAGCGAGAACCAGAAGCGAGAGGCTGACCTGGCACCGTCTCTCTCCATCTCTCCCATCCCATCCCATCCCACTTCTACCTCCCAACATGGCGACCGGCCGCGGTGGACGTCGCAAAACAAGTGGGAAACGTAAGGCGCCCACAGAAGCTCCTCCCGGCCCGCAAGTGCCATCTGCGCTTCCAGTTCTCGCATCGGAAAACGAGGCTCCCACGCCCACGCCGCCAGCGAAGAAGACTCGTCAGTCTGCGGCGACCTCTGCCACGCCAAACCCTCCTCCTCCTCAACCAGCCACCGCTCCCGGTGCGGGCCAACAACCTGCCGTAATTTCAGAGAGTCCCCAGGTACGTTATCTCTATTGAGTCTTACCTCATTTACGTGTCACACCATGCTCTTGCCGTGCTCACATTCTCGCAATCAGAAAAGCCACGGCTACGGGACACGTGCTACGAACGCCAATCGCCATCCTGGTTACGACAGTGGCCTGGTCAGACCCGATGAAGAGATTGAAGCCGAGAAGAAGCAACGGAAAGCGCTCGCGGACGCAAAAGCGGGGCGAAAGCGCAAACACAATGCCGACCTCGACGAGCTGGGAAAGATAATGGATGCGGATGTGGAGTATGAGCATATGCAGAGTGACGCGTTCGGTAAGCGTCTTCTCTGGCCACCTCTTTGTTGCTGACTTCGTTTGTAGACACTGTACCTCGTCGAGACGAACTTACGACTGCCTCTGAGGGTGTTCAAGATCACTATGCAGCTGAAGGCGATGCTGACAGCGACGGAGAAGCTCATGCTCAAGAGCCCTGCGCGAAGGTGAGTCCGATTTCTATGCCTAGCAAATAATGGTGCATTCGCGTTCTCAATCTGTCTTCTAAGCAGAAGCAAAACCGCCCTTCACAGCGCCTTGTACGTCAGACCAATGTGCGCGAGCAGCTTGCAAATCGTCGGAAGTCTGCTCCCCCCGACCTCAACAGCTCATCCGCATCGGATACAGCCTTCCCGGCAGGAGCGAACAGCATCTCTGTGTAAGCCAAGTTTCTTCCCATACTACCCACCATTTCTAAGTTCTAACACCTATCTAAATTCTCATGCAGCCGTGAAACATCGCAGATGTCACAGCCTCCCACAGCGTCCTCTGTGAATGCGTGGCGCAGAGAGCTCCATCGCAGCTCTCAAGCGGCGTTCGCTACGATCCCAGAAGCATTGGGGATCTCTTCGGACGATCTGCCGCGTCATGTCAAGTCGGGTAAGTGTCATCCGCATGTATTTCATCTTCTCGTCGCGCTCACAAATAGTATATCTACGTTTGAACAGATATTTCAGGCAGCCGAGATATCGGCGAGTCGTTCACTCCCCAAGGCCTCACGGATGAGGATGTCTTCCAGGATCACGCAGACGAGCATGAGAGACGCCACAACGTACTCCAGTACTCGTACATGGTGAGCTGAATGTGGTTCTCAGAATCAATAAAGCCTCACCATATGACTGGCACAGGATATCGACGTTCAAGGCTCAGCTCAGCACGGCCCCGGTCCGTCCGATCCACGTGACAATGTCGACATCACACTAGATCATGATCACAATAACGCTAGTGCTTCTGCAACCCTCACTGGTCCGCCCCTTCCCTTCAGTGAAGTTCCTGCGCAATTCAGCAAGCCGCTCAAGAACTACGGGAAGTTCAAACCATCGATGGCCTTCGCTCATCGGACCGCTCCGCAGACGCCCACTCCGACGAGTAAAGAGCTACAAATTTCTCGTGCGCAGACACCACATCAGATGACCAACGCCTACTCTGCAAGGACCGCGACGCTCGCTCAGAACGCACGGGCATTTATGCGCTCCACGCCAGCAGACCATACCACACCTGCCGCAAAACGTTCCAAGAGCGCCACTCTCGGGTCGTCCGAGACCCCGACATCGTCCTCGTCAAATGCACTCGGGTCGTGGAGTCGCGCTCATACTACTACAGGCCGCCGGCTCGAGACGAAGAGCGTTATCGAAGATGCTCCTTCGCCAGCATCCACTCGCAAGTCCAAGGCACGGCCGTCACTGCCGGCGGCGTCTGACACCCGCAAGAAGGCCAACAAGGCACCGGTATCTCGCGGCCTTGGCGGCGAAACACTCCTCAAGCAGACGGTTGTTAGAGAGGTCATCATGCCCTCTGTTATCGAGTTCATCGGACAGCTGACCTCGCCATGGGACACCATCTCGGGCGTCACGGATGGCGGCAAAGCTTGGACCCTCCTCGGACTCGTGCAAGATTTCTATAATCAGGTGTTCCCGGCTCATGGTGAACCGGATCTCACAACGGAATCTGCTGTATTCACGACGGTAAGTGTCGTCCAAATCAACTCCAACTATTCTACTATCCCCTAATCTCACTATTTCCGGTTAAACAGTCTCGTCAGCACGTCTACGACTATCGGAGCAAGATGCAAGAGATTGCGGTCGCATCGGTCGAGACGGCTATCGAGGACCTCCGCGCTGACGCGTGGCTCAGCAAGTACGAACGCTCGGACGGAGGACTTCGCGCGTGGCTTGATGCAGCGTTGTTGCCTGGCGGAGCAATGCTGTATGGAGATCCGGACATCGAAAATGTATGTATATTCCATTCGTACCACTGAGTTCGCTCTAACGAAACTCTCACTCGATATCATCGCAGAATAACAAAGCGAAGGAGTTCATGCAGTCGTCCTTCGTGCTCGCCACCATGGAACACCACGCGTCCTGGACCAAGGGTGCGCTCCGGCCTCGCAGGGAGGATCGCCCATACCCAGTTGGAGCTCTCGCACTGGCACTGGCTGCTGTATGTTGCTTGGTCTCTTTCTCGCTCTCTTATCGTTCGCTGAAATATGCCTTTTAGATCGAGCGAGCATTCAGGTATCACTCTTTACAGTCCCCAAACGGGAAAGGCACGGCGATGCCTGCTTTCTCAAAGGTCAAGGCCGGCTCTCTGACGACGAAGTGGATGCGCACAGCAGTCGCAGACCTGCTCGAAATGTCCGAGTCGTTTGACCGGCTTGTTGAGGCAGCGGACGAGCTCGCGGGAGTTGAGGGCGATGATGGCAGGATGAGGACGACACCATTCCTATCAACCCCATGTACCGTCGCCAGCGCACTCATTCCCCCATTCGCAAGTAGCCGTAACCGCAGGAATGGGACATTTCGATACTACGAATCTATCGTCGCAATTTCGCCTACAGTATCTTAATAATGCGATTAATCCATCCCCACTCACATTAATTTCTGTCCGAGTGCACCAACCAGACCGGCTGACGAACTGCTCCGTCTGTCCCGTCTGCGCAACTGTGGAAGGAGGCTCAGGGGTCGACTGCTCGTCTGCTCAGATTTACTGTCCATCTGTCAACTGCTCGTCTGCGGGGCACTGTCCGTCACTGTGACAGACGGACAGTGCCCAGCAGACGTGTGAAAAATTACTGATGCGGTTCTTCAACCAAGCGGCGTGCATCAGCGCCTCTCCCCACAGGTTGCGCGGCAATCCCGACTGGATCAGCAACGCGCGGACCTTCTCCATGAGGGTACGGCCGAGCCGCTCAGAGACGCCGGCCTCCTGGTGTGTGTCGTGGACAGAGAGCTTTGACGCGATGCCCCGCTGTTGCAGGTGAGTGACGAACTCATTGCTGAGATATTCGCCGCCACGATCCGTGTTCAGCGCCTTGATGCGAGCGTGACACTGATTCTCCACCCAGGCCTCGAACGCTCGGAAGGCCTCGAAGACCTCACTCTTGTGGCGCAGCAGGTAGAGTGTCGTCCAGCGCGAAGCGTCATCCGTGAAGCTGACGAAGTACGTGCGGCCGCCCAGAGAGCAGCTGCTAATCGCCGGGAGCATCCGTTGCGACAGCCTTTCGGCAGGGTGCGGATGCATCCGGTGATCCGTGATTCGCGCCCGTGGAGACGCGCCTCGGTGGGCGGCAAGGACGCGTGGCGCGCATCGTCGCGTGGCTGTAATGCACGCCACGCGGCGTCCCTCCCCTTCGCCGTCCGTCCTCTCCTCCTCCTCCTCCTCCTCCTCCTCCTCCTCCTCCTCCTCCTCCCCGCTCTGCCCAGGCAGACAATAGCGACCATACGGTCGACTGTTGTCTGCTATTGGACTCCGGTGTCACCAGGTGACACCGACCTTCTCTCCTCCTAACTCCCTCGACCTCGATCCCGCCCTATACCCACCTTTCCGACTGCATTCACAACAAACCCACCGCATGAGGACGTTCTCAGTATGGAGACTGGAATAGGGGGCCGCAGCGATTTGGTGAGTCCTCCGCTCCATCCTGCACTCCCGATGCCCACCCATGTCCATACCCCCTGCCTACGACAGCCCGAAGACGTCCCCCCTGACGTCCTCCTCCACGCCGCTCTCCTCCGCGCGCTCTCCTCCGCCTGCGTCGCCCGCCCGCGCCATCCGCCTCTGTGTCGCCCTCCTCCTCCTCCTCCTCGCCCTGCGCCGCCCACCCACGCAGCTCGCCCACGCCGCGCTCCTCCTCCTCGCCCTTCTCCACCCGTGCCTGCCGCCTCCTTCGCGCCGTGCTCCTCTACCTGTGTCACCCACCTCCTCCACATCACCGCGTCACCGCGCTCCTCTGTGCCGCGCTCCTCCGCATCACCTTCCTCCGCCTCCGCGCTGCCTTCTCTGCCTCGCCCTCCTGCACCCTCGTCCCTCCTCCACACAGCCCTCCTCCGCCCGCGCGCTGCCCTCTTCCGCCCGCGCGCTGCCCTCTTCCGCCCGCGCGCTGCCCTCCACCTGCGTCGCTCGTCACGCGCCTCCGCCTCCGGACGTCGCCCTCCTCTTCCTCGCCCTGCGCAGCCCGCCCACGCAGCTCGCCCACGCCGCCCTGCTCCGCCCGCGCCTGCCGCCTCCTTCGCGCAACCTGCCCGCCCCGCCTCCTCCACACCGCTCTCCACGTCGCCTGCGTCCGCCCGCGTCGCCCTCCTCCCCCTCCTCGTCCACTTCCCCGCGCATCGCCCGCGTCTACCCGCGTCACCCTCCTCGACGTGTCGCCCTCCACATCGCCCTCCTCCGCCTCGGCCTCCGCGTTGTCGCAGGGCTATAGCACTACTTGCTAGCCCTACTATAGTAGCTTACTATCACATATATTTTAATCGCAAATTCTATACAAAAAGTGCGGTCTGAAACAAAGGGGGAGGTGAGCTCACTGTCGGAGACAGTGAGCTCGAGTGGGAGCACCAGAGGCGCCGGTGATCAGACATGTCGGGGCAGCGTCGCACCCGTGGCGGCGCGTGAGCGCGCCTGGGGAAGCGGCAGCGGCGTAGATTGCAACCGGGCCGGCGGGAGTGACGGATGCATCCACACCTTGCCGAGAGGCTATGGTAATGGATGCACCAGTCCAATAGCTACTGTAGGCCCAGAGTTGCAACGCGACCTGGACCCCAAACATCCGAATGGATCTCGTCGCCGAACTCCGTTGTGCGTTCCCCCTGGCGCTCGGTGGGAACAGGTCGACGTGTCATCTTCGCACAAAGACAGGCTTCGCACGGCTTGCCATCGTCGTCTCCGGGTACAAGCCTCACCCCTCGGATGTGGCCTTTCGAGATCTGCTCCTCGACAGTCCGTATGGCGATGTGACCGAAACGGCGATGGGCTTGTGCGCGCGTGAGCGTCTGGGTACGTTCGGTCGACTTGTTGAGCGTTGTAGCAACCGCAGCTGAGGCGTCTTCAGCTTTACGGGCGAGGTACAGCCCACGCGACTTCGGTATGCGGCCTATAATGTTCCCCTTTGCGTCGGCGATGACGCACTGACCCCCGGCAAAGGTAGCGGCATACCCGGCGTCGTCAATCCGGCCGACGGAGACGAGTGTATAGCCGAGGTCAGGTGTGTAGAGAACGTTTTTGAGGCGGATCTGCGTCGGGACTGACGGAGAGTTCGGCACAGCGAGGATGACGTCCCCAACCCCAAGGGCAAGGAACTCCTGCTGGTTGGCGGCAGTGAGAGAACGTGGCGCGGTCTCCCGGAAGGTTACAAAGGCTTCGCGACGCGGCGACATGTGGTGAGTTGCTCCCGAATTGTACAAGTCAACATGGCGAGTTGACACTGCAGCGGCAAGCAGCGTGACAGCGGCAGCGATCGGGTCGAGGGGAGCGTCCTCCTCCTCGAGCTCTTCAAGCATATCAGCCCGATCTTGGTCGTCGTGGCCGTCCGTCATGGTGGCGACCCAGTTGTCGATGCGCGAGCGAAGTGTGGTGAAAGCGGCGAAAAGAGGCTCCGAAACTGTGGCGTCAAGTTCGAGCTCTTCAGGCGTTGGATCGCGGGCCCAGTAGGATGGGTGGAACTCCTGTTCGCTGCCAGGCTCCTCGTCGTCGGAGACTGGCTCAAGTGCGGGCATGGAGGATGCGTCGGAAGTGGTCTCCTCTGTGAGTGAAGTGTAATCGGAGCGGGCGTCGTCCGACCACGTCGAGTCTTCACTTGCTGACGCCGAGTCTTCATTGCTAGACTCGAGCCAAGGAGAGTCGGCACGGAGGTGTGCAGACCAAGCGCCACCGACGTCTTCATCAACTTCCTCAATGAACGCACTCGCGACCACGGCAGCTGCGATAGGCTTAACGACAGCCTTGGAGTCGTCCTTGCGAGCGACGTTCTTGCCCTTCGCGTCCTGCTTGGGGCTTGGACAGTCGGCCTCCTTGTGACCCTTCCCGCCGCACGTCCAACAGACGCCCACAGGGCGCCGCGGTCCACCGGATCCCTTCCCCTTCCCCTTCCACTTTGGCTTCTCCGACGACTGGACACTGGCGGCGACACCAGGATCCTTGGCCTTGGCCTTCGACGTCTTCTTCTCGCCCTCCCGACGTTCCCACTCTTCAAGCAGGATACTGATCATCTCATCGGGTTCGATCGCAGGCTTGTCCTTCGATGAGGTCGAGACGGCAGCAGTGGTCGAAGACATCGCGGCGGCGATTGCCGCTTGCTGCAGCTTCGCCTGCGCGGAGAGTTGGGCGATGAAGCCGGAGAGTTCGGAGGGGACAAAGTTGATGATGACGGAAGCGTATTCGGTGTCCGCGATCTCGACGTCGTAGGTGAGAAGGTCTTCGTAGGCGTTCCGGAGACGGTCGAACTCATCATGCATGTTCGCGCCCGCAGTTGCACGCATGTTCAGGAAGTCGCGGCGAAGATTTGACCGCTGGAGAAGCGTCTTCTTCGAGAACTCGGCTACGAGGGCGGCCCAGATCTCCGCGACGGTGCCCTTGCGCTTGAAACGGTTGTACGTGCTTGGCGCGAGCTTCAGCGTCAGAAGGTAGAGGGCTAACGTCTCCTTCTTCTGCCAGTCGTTCAAAGCGGAGAGCTCGGCAGCGGTGGGGGCATCGACGTCCGCGGGAGTGGGGTAGGGCTTCATACCATTGTAATGAGTCCACGCCTCCTTCTGTTGCACCGCGATAGTGAACTGCTGTTGGAATGCCAGCCAGTTCGAGCCCTTGGCGTCGAGCTTATCGAACCCGTTGATGAAGTCGGAGAGAGAGCCGGATGACATGATAGATGCGAGTGAGGGAGGATGGGAAGCGAGATGGCAGGGTAGCGTGTAAGTTGAGTCTTGCTAGGTAAGGCCTTCACGCAGGGCTCATAACCTGTGAGCGGTAGCAGCTGTAGTGATACGCAGTAGACCTCAGTACGGTGCGCTCGTGCAGAGTGCAAGACTGATATATTCTGTACCTGTAGTGATACGCAGTAGACTACAGTACAGTGTGAGCAAAAGCAAAATGCAGCAGGATAAAGAAATGCGCGCTCACCCTCAGTACGGTGCGCTCGTGCAGAGTGCAAGACTGAGGGCGGCGCTGCGCGGGCGGGACGGTATAAGTGACTGCCAACAGGACTGATGGCTACGGACCGGCGCGCGTGTATGTAAGCAGGAACGAGAGAACGCGAGGCAAGCGGAAGCGGAATGGTATCGTAGGATAGACCATGGAAAAGCGAAAGTCCGGGCGGCATCAAGACAAGGATGAGCGCGCATCGCGCGCACCGCGCGATGCGGGATCAGTGTGCCGCGCGCGCGCGCACAGCGCAGACGGCCAACGTCCGGTGACGCGCCGCGTGCGGGGCGCGGGTTGTGCTCCAACAAATGCCCGAAGTCGTGTTCGAGCAACATCCAGGTGCGCACCAGAAACGGCGCGGCCGACATCTCTACCATTCCCCATGCACCCAGCGCAAAGCCATCCTTCGGAAGGCGCGCCTGGAACTCCAGAAGGGCATCTAGAACCAGCTGCGGAGACTTGCCCTCGTAGAACGCGCTCTTGAATGCGACGGTGAAGACGCTCTCGAAGTGGGCGACGAGGAGCCGCGCTCGCGCCCGCGCGACGGGATCGTTGGGTGGGAGGATCCCGCCGTTAGGGAAGAGGTCGGCGAGGAACTCGAGGATGACGAGCGACTCAGGGATCGCCGCCGCTTCCGGGGACGGATCGTCGGGCGCGCACTTCGGACCGTATGAAAGCGCAGGAATCTCGAGACAGACTCAGGTGAGTCCAGACTAGCCACATGCGCTGCCATCGATGGATGTGGGCTTACTGTGCCTTCTGGGTTTATCTTCTCCAGGAACCAGGCAGGTTTGGCCTGGAGGTCGATGTTGTGGGTGACATATTCTGCCTTCACTTCATCGAGGGCCAGGTGGACACGGTGGGCGTATTGCGATGGCTGAGATGCCAAGGTAAGCAGCCGCGGAATTCCTTGGGGATTGTGATCTTACCAAGAAGGAGTAGAAAGTGATTTGGGATGACATGTGTAGAACGTCTTCTGGGGTAAGTGCTGCTGCTCATCTGCCGTCTGCAGCTGCTTATATGCGCCTCAACGTGCCTCGACCCGCTATACATACCGTCGCTCGTTCCCACTGAACACCTTCGACGACACATGGGCGCCCCTCCAGAGTATATGTTAGTAAGCTGCGGTTGTCCAATTCCAAATCACTGTCATCCGTCTGTTCTGCTTCCATATCAATGACTCGAAGTGCACGCAGTTCAGGTCTCTCTCTGATCGCTTATGTCAGTCCACATTCATTGATTTCCAATGCTTGCGAGAGCACAACCTGTGCCTGTACCTCTAACCCGGTGGTTCATGACAGCAGCGAATTCTATGCTTCCCCCGGACCGCACTTCTCCCTACGGTACTTTGGAGTCACAGCACCTTGAGCAATAACATCATTTACTCACAGGCACGGTCTATGTACTCACTAAACATCAAGCAAACTGAACCGACCGCGGCCGCGGCTTCTCTAGTGGTAGAAATCCCGGCTCAGCCGTGAGCTGCAAGATCATGGTCTCCTCATTTCCCTCCGCTCTACTTCGCGTGCAGCCGGAAGCAGTGGCAACTGCGCTGATGGGGCAAGTCACGAATCGCAGAGTCACGACGAGAGGCACGGTCGCTGGCCCCCCAACCCCATCAACTTCGTCGTAGGGCGGGCCCGGACCTCGCGCCGCGACCTGAGTTTCTCTTCCCGACCAATTGGAGATATGGTCCCGAGAACATACGTGCGAGTCAGAAGGATGCCGGACCGACTCTAGCGCCGCGCGGACGCTTCGCTTCTCGGCGCTCTCAACACGAATTGTCGCCCAGTGCGCACCGACCCCTCTGGACGAAGACGTGGACGCTCTTCGCCGCTTGAGATTTGAAGCCTTCTCGTCCCACCCGCTCCCATCGCCCGTGCATTCTTCTTCGCTCGGTCTCAGCGTGGAACCTCGCGACGCGCTTTCCTCCACTGTCTTGCTTGTTCCCCTGCCTCCTTCTGTCCGGCGCCGGCACACCCCAGCGTTACGACGAGGTACGACACCCCCACGCCGACGGCCCCCGCACGCGACCTGTGCGGGACGCAGTACACATCCGTGCGAAACACCAGCGTCACCGCCGGCTTTCCCGTCCACCCCACCCCGACCCACGTCGCAGCAACGCAGCGAAAATACGCCCGCCCAGGCACCGTCCCGCCGCCCTCGCGGAACGTGAGCCCGTCCAGGACCGCGTCGGGCACGCGAAACGGCGCGCACGTCGACGCGTTCATGCCCGCGAGCCGCCACTTCGACGCCAGCATCGACGTGGGCCGCATCGCACGCATCACCCCGCGACCGCTGCCCGACGCTGCTGCTAACGCGACCTCCATGGCTGCCGCCGCCTCTTCCGCACGCTGGAGCCCGGACCCTAGTGTCGCCGAGGACGAGCGCCGTTGTAGCTGCGGGTGCTGCGTTGGTGCGAACACTGGGGGTTTCGCGACGACCCAGATCGTCGTCCACCGCGCCTTCAACCTGCGCTGCTCCTCCGGCGAGATCGTCACCAATCGGAACGGTCCCCCGAGGCACCGAAAGAGTGGGCAACCGACTTCGGCTCGTGGACCGGGCCAGTCGCAGGGGATGAGCGGGAGCCCGAGCGGGAGCGTGTGCAGTGTGCAGAAGAGGATCGCGATGTGTACCGTCACAAGGGTGGGCCCGCAGCCCGGAGAGGTGGGGACGGAGAGGATGAGCTTGATGATGGGATATGCAGGCGGACGCTGTGGGTATGCGCGGGGTCGGACAGTGGGGTCGGGCCTGGATCAGGTGGGGCGCAGAGTGGACGAGGGCGTGGACGACGGAGTTTGATTTCACAAGCACCGACGGTAGGCTGTCCGATCCTCGTCAGCACGTCTTTCCTCACCAGGCCTCTCTCGTAGGATGCACGTACCTCGAATCGAATATGCCCGCTAGACCCCGTCCACGCGACTGGACCCGGCGCGAGCAAGTAGCACTCCGCGTCGAACGGCATCGGGGCGCGCATCGCTGCCGTGACCGCGGGCGACATCTCCAGCACCCCAAAGTCCGTCAGGCGCTCGAGCGGGGCGCATGGCCCCCACGCAAATAGCCCGGTGTCGATAGTAGTCTTCGCGATTTCTTCCTGCAGGCCATAGAACGCGCGCGGACCCTCCCCACACAGGACGGGCATCGAGACCC